>NC_142794.1:102532599-102745028 GCF_049724085.1 Artemia sp. Qi Xiang Cuo | reverse complement strand
CTGCATCCATCAAGACGCCAACCGGAATGCTGAAGTTCACTAGCGTTGTTCATGTCATTTGGTTCATTTTTGGACTTCCCTGCTCAAATGTCGTTGTGGAAAGACTTTTCAGCGTTCTGAAAACAGTAAAAAATACGAAGAGGAATGTGCTCAAAATTGTAACTTTGGCTGCGACGATTTCTGTCAAAAATGGGATGAAGTGTAAAGGCACCTATGTTGGCCGAGACTTTAAAGAAAAAATGAAGTCTGTAAATAAAAGTTCAAATAGGGATAAAATCCTTTTAATAGACAGTGATGATGATAACAGTGATAGAAATTCACAAAAATACCAGATATTTCGATCATATATACAGTGACCGTCATCAGTAGTAAAACTAAACTAAAACAATTTAAAACAAAAGTTTATATACTAAATCAAATAACACTACATATTGTTTAAATCTCTAATTCTTTTCAAAGCAAAGGCGGAAGCTATTCTCTTTGACCTTCTTGGATTCGGTTCATTAGCGTTCAATGATATAACATTTGGACAAAGGTCAACTACATTGGGTGAATTGAACTTTATTCTGTCAGATTTTAATAAATTATCATAGATAGAGTTCAGCCCATATTCACCTGTATCTCGATTCAAAACAATTTTCTTGAATGGGATTTTTTTAACTTGAAGCGTTTTACAAATATTTGGATGTAAACCCTGATCCCTATAAATCGATTGAAAATTCTTGAATGATATAAAATGGTCTGTACAATTGAATATATGTCCCAAATGGGTTTAATTAAATTCTCCAAACAGCGAGTTGTGCTCTGACGATAAAGTAAAATAATCTTTATGCTTTAACAATCTCATTTGCAAACTCTGGTTAGTCCGTCCCACATATGAGCTTCCGCAAGTACATGGGATCTGATAAACCCCTCTTTGTTGCCCCAATGAAGTTAGATCCTTCCCAGAATTTAGAAAACTACCCAAAGTATTATTACTCTTTAAAGCTACCCTTAGACCATTACTCTGTAAAATTCTTTTGAGTTTTTCACTTAGCCCGGGTACCTATGGTAAGGATCAAAAAACCTCCTTCTCCCGAGTTGTTTCCAAGACTTCCTTAGAAATCTCCAGAAACCTTTTTCTTCTTTTTGAAAAAGTCTGGTTAATTAACCATTCTGGATACATGTTGCTTATTAGTATTTTCCTTAGAAAGATCCGATCAGTTAAAGAAATGATCAAACCAATTTTTACTTGGCGAGCGTGACCGGAACTATAAGACAAAAATCTATTGTTATTTGTCGGTTTTCTGTAAATTTTAAAATCCAGACTATTTTGATTATTCAAAAGAAGAACATCAAGGAAAGGAAGTTTCCCATTCTCTTCTAATTCAACAGTAAACTTTAAATCCCCCCCAAACAATTAAGATGTTCCAAAAATCCTTTTAATTCCTCTTCCCCATAATCCCATACTGATATAATGTCATCCATATACCGGCCCCAGAACATATGTTTAAAAAAATATGAATCTAACGCAATTGTTTGAATATTCTCCACAAAAATATTAGCTAATAAAGGGGATAAGGGGGCCTCCATAGGTAAACCATTTATTTGTTCGAAATACTCCCCTCTAAATTGAAAAAAAATAAGAGAACTTATTGCAAAACCTTACTAAATACATAATTACAGAAACTTCCAAATCGGTTTTGCCACTAATTACTGTTTTACCGTAAAAACCCTGTCTAATTTTGTATTGAAGCCGGAATTTCCTAGTACGACAATAAAAGACATAAGAAGTATTAAAAAAATAAAAAAATATGGTTCAATTACCATTACAGAAGCAGATAAGAGTAACACTTTAGTTGTGATGAATACTGAGGACTACGAATCAAAATTAAGAAGTTTACTAAATGATGAAAAAACATACAAGAAGCTATCGTATAATCCAACAGACTCTTTTACAAATACGTTTAAGAACGAATTGACGTGCTTAGAGGATGAAGGAAAAATTACGCCTCAACTCTATTACAAATGCCTGCCACGCAGTTCCTTGTGCCCTAAATTATATGGACTTCCCAAAATTCATAAGCCTAACCCACCATTACGACCAATTGTGTCAAGTACAAGGTCACCAACAAGTGTTTTGAATCTTGAAATAAAGAAAATCTTATTCAAGAATATTGCTTTGAATCGGGATACAGGGGAATATGGCTGAACTCTATCTATGATAATTTATCAAAATCTGAAAGAGTAAAGTTCAATTCACCCAATGTAGTTGACCTTTGTCCAAATGTTATATCATTGAACGCTAATGAACCAAAACCGAGAAGGCGACAGAGAATAACTTCCACCTTTGTTTTGAAAATAATTATGGATGTAAACAATATATATTGTTATTTGGTTTATTATATAAACTTTTCTTTTAAATTGTTTTAGTTTAGTTTTACTACTGATGACGGTCACTGTATACATGACCAAAATATCCCGTATTTTTGTGAATGTCTATCACTGTTATCATCGTCACTGTCTACTCAAACAATTTTATCCCTATTTGAACTTTTATTTATCGTCATGAAAAGGCAGTGTGGTCTCCGAAATTATCTAAATGAAGTCTGTAAAATCCGATGCGACTGCGTCCGAATGCATCGCTTTTTTGAGTATTGGGAAAGACAATGAGGATGGCGACGACAACGGTGACTCGGGGTATTAATCTTAGTAGATTGTTTTTTCTCTTAAATTTTATTATTTGGTAATTCTCATTAAATTCTTCTGAATACAAATTAAAGTGCGTCTACATTCGGCATTTTCTGGAAAACTGGGAGGCTGTTAGCATTATAAAATAGTTCATTTTTGATAATAGAATTTTATAAAAATTAACAACAAAATACAAAAAGAGGTAAAAAAAAAATATTCGTTGGAAAAGCGACTGGCTGGATATCATTCATGCCAATCCTTCGTACCAATCAAACGAACTGTAAGTAAGGAGCGACCCAACTCAATAGTAACTGAAACTCTAAAAAAATAAGATTTTGATGCCAATAGATACATCAAAAGAATCAGATTTTAGTACTGATTTCAAATATATAAGTTTCATCAAGTTTAGTCCTACCCATCAAAAGTTACGCACCTGAGAAAATGTGGCTGATTTTCGAAAAAAGGGGAAAGCACCCTCTAAAATCTATAGAAACTTAATGATAATCACACTCTCAGATTCAGCATATCAGAGGATCATACTGTAGAGGTTTCAAGCTCCTATCTGCAAAAATGTGGAATTTTGTATTTTTTGCCAGAAGAAAGATCACGGATGCGTGGTTTTTGTTGTGTTTTTTTTCCAGGGGTAATTGTATCGACCCAGTGGGCCCAGAATATCGTGGGAGGGCTTATTCAAATTGAAATTAATAGTTCTAGTGCCTTTTAAGTGATCAAAAAATGGAGGGCAACTTGGCCTCCTCCCAAGCTCATTTTTTTCCCAAAATCACCCGTTCAAAATTTTGAGATAGTAATTTTGTTCAGCATGGTCGAAATATAATAAATATGTTTTTTAGGATGACTTAATCCCCAAAATCTCTGGGGGGAGGGCTGAAAGTTATGAACTTTACCCATTGTTTACATACAGTATTTGTTATTGGGAAGTATACAGACGTTTTCAAGGGGGATTTTTTTATGGTATTCCTATTCATACAGTAAGCACGATAACATACTTACTTCTGGATTGTGTCCTACTATAATTCTACTCTTTTTTTGCACTTAAATACTTTATTTCCACACCAGTGGAATGGAAGCACTGGTACGTGTATGTGCGCAATAGCTTTAAAATGAACCCATAAACATCACTCTTATAAACTCTGCTTGCCCAATAGTGCCAGCTTTTCAACTTGAGACACGGCACCGAAAGTGCCGTTTTTAGTGCGAGTTGGAACTAAAGGATGGTGGGCTTATTTATTAATGATGAAAATATAAGCAATATGTTTTATATTATCTATAAAATATATATCTACGATGTTCTGCTAGCCTCCTAGTGACACCTCTTGAAAAATGGCAAAAAATGTGCTGTTTTAGTTTCATATGGCACTTGCAGATTGAATAATATTAAAAAAGCACGTATATATGATACATAGATTTTTAATGATAATTTAAGAATATATATGATATTCTTGTAGACCGCTAGGCCAGTTAAAAAAAGAAAGAAACAAAGGTAGACAGATAAGTGCAACCCATGAAAAAAATTTATTTTAATTGTTGTTCAGGGAGGGGGACTGTAATTCCACTAAAGAAAGTTTTGACTATGTTGATTCCAATGGTACATTTTTCATTCTGATTTGACGCCATTTTCGTGGGGTTTTAGTCTTTTTTTCAAATCACCGTAAATTTCTTTTTGTAATATACTTTTACTTTGAAGACGAAACAAAATAATAGTCACCGTTCCTGGTTCAGTGTCAAATGGCATTTTTTTCACTAGGCAGTTTTTTTCAAAACACTTCTTAACTACTGGTTTCTATAGGCTGTGCTTCGCTCTTTACTAGGTTGCAGCTCCCTCTGCAACCATGATCGTAATACTCATTCATCTAATACCAGACTTGAAGCTAAAAAGAAGGACGCTTTGATTGCGAGAGCTGATTACCTAAGGGAAGTCCAATGATTCCAAACCCATTCGAGGGTGGAGCAAAGCTAGGATGTGTCGTAAACTGCCTAAAAAATGTACAAATTTTTTCGGACTTTCTGACTATGACTGACGTGTAAATCCTTAAGGAATAGGAAGGAGGGACGCTAAATCTATTTAGGAGCTTAAGGAGGGCGATTGACACATTTGCTCTAGGGATGAAATCTATAACATGGATATACCACTTTAAATTTGAAGAAATTGTGACGCCAAGTAATTTAAAGGAGGACGCAGAAATTTAAGGAGAGATAGGATTAAGAAAATGGGATAGTGACTTGAGGAAACAAATTGGCATTATCACGGACTCAAAGGCTTACTGTCATGTCCAAGTCTGAGGCTTCATCTCCAATTTCGCTGAGGGTCACATAGGGTCACTTATTGAATTCCTGAAGCAAGTTTCAACAACCGTTAGGTCACCAACAGTTTTCCATCGGTCAGGAAAGTCCTTCGTGGGGCTGTTAATTATGACTAGAAAAAGGAGGGGACCTAGGAGAACACCTTGGGGTATGCCATTGTGGACAGGAAGAGGATTTGAACAATAATTTTGGTTTTGACAACCAGCGATCTGTTTGTTAAGAAGGAGGCAACCAATTTCACCAGTAAAGGATCAATATTGAACTCCCTGACAAGTTTCTCAACTAAAATATCGTGGTTAACAAAGTGTCAAATGCTTTCTTAAGGTCAATTGAAATCAAATTTGGCCAGGAATTTGGTTTTTTAAGGACTTTCTCGATATGGTTAATAAAAGAAACAGGATAGTGGGAAGCTGAAGTGGATTCTAGGTTCCCGAATTGCCTCAGGTTAATAAGAGGTAGGATTTCCAATCATTGAGGAATCCTTCAAAGAGTTTCGAGAAAATAAGAGCTAGAGTAACAGGACGAACGCCTTCAAAACCAGGCTTTCCGTTTTCTTTTTCAAAATGGTTAGGAAACCTTGTTTCCGAAGCATGATCTTTGAAAGTCACATCTCTCCAAAATGTCATTTAGGTAAGTGATATCAAAGTTTATTTCTTTATACAATGTTTTTATGAAATTGGAATTCCAAGCTTCAAAAAGATGTAAATTCTTAAACTTAGTTATGAGAACAAAATATTTTGTAGTTTTCAAAATATAAATTAGAACAACAAGAAAGACCAAGTCATAGACAAAAAATAAGACCAGCCGCTATTAATACAACTATCTATAAAATTGCAGGCTAAAGACAATATTCTGAGATTTTTGTCATGAAACAGAATCCAAAGACATACATATGGGACAAAATTATATTTGGCAAGGTCCTTCAACAGTTCCGACCGTTATTTTATTTGTGTTTTCCTTTAATGAACTTCGAATTAGTTTTGTACATTTTTTTAATCATATATTGTATTTATCTTTTACAAGTCTTCAAGATCATTTTTCAAAGTTAAACAAAGTTAAATAGCAAACCCTTCTTCTGTATTGCCCAAAATTTCCTCAAGAGTTTCACCGTCTTTGGAAGGTCTTTTTATGTCATTCTTGTCAATGGTAAATCTATTCAACAAAGCAGATGTAGAATCAAAGTCCCTGTAGGATTTTCCTTGGTAATTTCACCAAAGTCGGTTGATCACAGGTCACAGTAGAGTTAAGCATTTTAAGCTGTATCCTGTTTCGAATTTCGCTCTTGACAATATTCTTAACAGAAAATCCTCTCTCGAAGCTCTTGACGAAGGGGTTGCTGATGGGAAAAAGCTGCTTGAGCTATGTCGAACAAAGGTCAGCTGTATCTACTCTCTTCTGTATTCTTTATCGAAATCTGAACACTTTCCATAATTGTTTTTTCATGCTAAGGATTAATGTACCTAAGGATAATTTAAAATTTAGGTCGTCATGGAGCCTGGAACACAATATGAGAATCCCTATGGGGTTCTAAAAATTTCATCAGTCTTTTTAGACAGATTCCTGAATTTGTCAGCAGAAATTCTCAGTAAATACTAGACTTTAAGATTTGGAGTTTTGTTATTGTGGAGGCAAAATGCGCCCATTTTGCGCTGAATTTTTTTATATATGTGAATCGGCGCAATGCGCCAGTTTGAAAATTCAATGCGCAATCAACTAAAAAAGCACCGAAATGGGGCAAATGCGCACCATCTGGCAACATAGTACAACTTGCATTATTTGTTCAAGTCTTTCGTACCATCTATAATATTGCATTGAATAAAACTGAAGATGGGCAGCCCAAAAGTATGTTTTTTTTTTGTATTTAAAAGTAATGGGTCACTGAGAGCCCAGATAATGTGTTTCTCCATTACTTAAATCTAGTTGTAGGCTATGTTAAGCATGCTAAGATATGTTCCGGGAAGGTGCTTTGAAGTACCTATCTCCCCCCTTATATAATGCATATTATTGCACATTACTAGTTGTTTTAGCTCACATTTCATCATGCATTACTAGCCTATCATTATTATAAATAACTGCTTACCTTACATAGCTTCAGCTTTTAACCTTGTTCATTAAAATATATGGTAAATATACACTTTAGCTACTTTTGGCTATCATGGAAAGGGGTTGGGTTAGGAAAATGAAACTTTCAGGGATGGATTTACAGGCCAAAGTGTGTCCCAGGAAGGTATTTTGAAGTACCTGCCTCCACTCCTTCTGGTCAATATTTATCAAATAATATTACTTAGTTAGGAATAAAGTTAATATACCATTTGATGCCTTTTTTTTGCTTATTACAAATATGATAATCCTTTCTATTGGGATTTAATTTCAGCCCCCCCCCCTACACTAACGGTTGGTTAAGAGGGTTGAAATTCATTGAAATTCACTTTAGTTGTTACTCAATAATATGATTTGGTAAATATTGACCCTCCTTCCTCTAGAGGCTCCTGAAATTTCCCTACATGACAGGTCTAGGTAAATTTATACCAAATCATGTTATTGAGTTATGAATAAAGTAAATACACAATTTGATGTTTTTTTATGCTTATTGCCAATATAATAATCATTTCTATCTGAAATGAATTTCAGCTCCCCCTAACCTAACCCCCACCCCCATATGTGCAAATATATATCCTTACTGTCAATTTATAGGGGGGGGGCTAAAAATTATTTACAATATAAATTTTGATTATAGTTTTAATAAGCATAAAAAAAAGGCATTAAATGGCACATTCACTTTATTTTAAAATAAAAAATATGATTTGGTAAAAATTCACCCAGTTCTATTATACATATGGAAATTTATACAAAATAATATTTTACCTTAGTTTTTAATTATCAGCTTCTTTTTGTCTGGCTGTAGCCTAGTTCAAAAAATGCAATTCCTGTTAGCCTATTTGATCAGAATTTTAAGCCATATTAATTTTTTTTCAAAATTTAGGAAGTGTGTTTCTATATCTTTAGAACATTACAAATTGGGATTGATCCAAGTTTTGAAGCTGAAAACAATTTTGTTGTGCTTCATTTAAGTGGATCTATTTCACTTTGGTATTTTTTTTGTTATTCATGTTATTGACTTATGAACAAATTAATCATACCAATTGATGCTTTTTTATGCTCTTTCCAAATATAATAATTATTTTGGTCAGAAATGAACTTTACTCCCAACCCAATATATACCAATTCAGGGCATATATTTGCAAATTAGGGGGCTGGGGGAAAAATTTAAACTTACCTTTCATTTATATAAGAAATAAGATTTACCCCCACCCCCTAATGTGCAAATATATACCCTGAATTGGTATACATAGGGGTGGGTGTAAAATTCATTTCTGACAAAAAAGATTATTATAATTGGAAAGAGCATAAGAAAAGGCATCAAGTGGTATGTTTACTTTATTTGTAAGTCAATAATATGAATAACAAAAAAATTACCCAAAAATGACTATTGTATTTAGAAAGAGCATAATAAAAGGTATCAAGATGGTATGTTTACTTTATTTGTAAGTCAATAATATAAACTGCAAAAAATATACCTGCTTTTGTTGCAAATTCAGTTTTAACTTAACCTTTGTAACCTCAGCCAAATACCTGGCCCATGTTATATATTTCCCTTGTGTTCATTGATGCCACTGTTGATTAAATTTAAAAATAAACTTGTTTTAACAAGAGTGATGCTAATAGACATAGGCCTATATAAGCTGTATCTAAAATAAAAGAAAAAGATATCATTGTTGAGGGTCTGTAAGGGGCTTAGAATTGAATTTGTAACAAAAGTTATTTGGCTATTAAATTTGGAAAGAACATAAAAAAGAAATCAAGAGATATGTTGACTTTATTGCTTGGTCAGAAATGTGGACTTCTCTATATTTACCCCTAAAAGAGCGAAAAAATCCCATATTAACCAAAGGTTTAAAAATATACCCAAGAAAAACTGTCTAGTAAGAAAAATTACCATTTGAAGCTGATTCAGGAATGGTAATTGTTATTTTCATTAGTTTTATTAGTAAAATGTTATTTTGAAAATAGCTGAATGCAAAATGTATTAACTACAATTATTCTACATATTCTTATGTAGGAATTGTTTTCTCTACAATTTTCCTTCTTCATGGTTTTATGTTTAATTCTTGACCTTTACCCAAATTTGCTGTCATTTTAAAATATAACCTATAACTCCTTGAAAATGACATCACAGCAAATTTGATGTCATTTTGATGGGTTTCGGGCTCTAAAAATCTGGCAAATTTGTTTTCAAAATACTGATTTTATTATTAACACTAATGAAATGTCTGAAATAGTTTTTGATGTCAGCTAGTGGTGGCCCTTCCTAACAAGGTCCCGTAAGGAACTCTACACCAAGTATTTGAAAGAAAACATATGCAAAAATTACTAAGAGAGGGTATACTTAAAATTTATTCAGTGATAAATGAATTAGGATGTTTCATTAAAATTTATTAAAAACCTTTTTTATGTTTTTTATTTCATGGGAAATATTATTAGAAATAATAATCATCAAAATCTCTTGTTGTTGAGAAAGTACCCATAAATTAAACAACTGTTTTTGACAGAGGACCCTAGAATTTTGACACCAATTATTTCTCATCTGTTTTATATGTTCAGTGAAGTTTCAACAGAGTCACCTATATTTTGACAGGGCCTATTGTTGTCTGTCTCAAATTTCCACATGGTTACAAGATATTCTGAAAAGAAATTAATCTCATGACAGAAGCCAACATTTACATTTGAATTTGGCTGAAGGAACATTTTTAGTCTGTCTGGTATTCCACTACCTCAGACAAGAATTCTTGACACTTGGACCATAGCCTTGTCAACATAATATTAGTTGCCATTTTAATTTGTTTTTACCAAGAAAAAGCCAACATGGCTACATTTTAGAGAAGATCAGATGTATCTTGGCTCACTGATGCTGATCCCAATTTATTTTAAATTTCATTTTAAGAAATTTAAAATAAATTGCTAGTGTATTATTATCTCAATTAATCAGTAGTTGTACCAAACCAATCGTGCTCAAATCCTAATCAGGGCCATTGTCCCCCCAGATCCCACCCCAAATACCAGTGAAATTGATACCCATCTTGGCTGGTCAAGCTCACTATCACAAAGTTCACATGATAGCTTCGATTATGAGAATAGGACAATGATCAGTGTAGAGGCAATGGTCACTATAACTTATGATGATAGGTTTCAAGGGGTTCTTTCTAGAAGCTCTAAAAAAAGGAAAAAATCTCCCCAATCAAAAGCATTTCCCCTCTCCCCGCCCAAGATCCTCCCTCCCTAAACTTAGGAATTTATCTTAAAATTTCTCCTATTACCCCCTTTGAAATAAAAAAGATTACTGCAATAAGAGTTGCAATTTTCAAATTGCTAAAATCAATGTTCTCTCTTAATATTCACCATGATGGATCTCTGCTAATAGCTGTCAAAGATCAGAAATCAGCAGACACAATAATTAATCTAACATCCCTTCTGAATACCCCAATTAATGCATCTAAATGGAACCCAAAACAATCCCCAACAAAAATAGTAGTTTATAATGGTCCCCCAGATATACCCAGTCAGGAGTTAAAAGAAGGGCTCTCAGATAGGGCTGGAAACACAATCCCAGTTGAAGATGCTACCCAACTTGGTAAACCTACCTCTAAGGGCCTAAAAACAATTAGATCTTTATTATTTACACTGAAGGAAAAAAATAAAATTACAAAAGCTGTATTCCTATTTAGGCAAATGAAACCACAAAAAGAACACGAAGCAAAGCCAATCTGGCTCCATAAGAGTTTCAAGTTAGGACACACAACAAACAAATACAATGAGATTCTCCTAGAGTGTAGGAATTGTACAGCATCCAATCCTAAAGTTGGGCAGGGACTAGGTGGGATCTATAGGATGGTGGGTTTGCTGTGATCATAGGGAATTACGATATTCACAAGTTCTCTACTCTCAAGGTGATCAGTACTTTGGTTCAGTGTGGGGCTTGAGCATGAGTTATGAGGTAGTCTGACATGCACCTGATTTCTTCTTACAGCCATGCCCGTTTTGGGTGAGACCCAGTATGATCCAGGGGCGGCTCTCAAGGTAACCACTTTGGTACTCTTCCAGAAACAATCTGGATGTTTTTATAGTGTACTGTGTTTCCTGAATGGAGTGGTCTCAGTAGCTTTGCATGCTGGTCATGGTACATCTTCTGCTGTGCTTGTGCTGCTTGGTGATGCTGGACAAACGTAGAGGTAGATACAACTTTCTGGACCAGTTTCTTAGACACACATGGGATGATGGATTTTACCTGATGGCTGATGAATAACTGTGTGGAGGTAGCAAATCCATCTATTGGATTGTTTCCGTAATTGAAAAGTTCTGGATAAGGGTTGTCTCCCATTTCCCCAGCCTTTTTCATAATTTGGTTGCACATCTAGACTGTTTTCTCCACAATGCTGTCTGATGTTTGATTCCTCACCCCTCTGTGGATTTTTTTTAATTTGGTTGATGTGTACTGACTATCATTGTCTGACATGATGGAGAATGGTATGTCATGTCTGGCAATATTTGCTATCAGTTTTGAGATGACCTTGCTTGCAGTCATATCTATCTGCTTGTCAACTTCAAAGAACCTGCTGTGGTAGTCAACAAGGATTAGGTAGTTTGAACATTTCTGGATGAAGATGTCTGTATCAACGTGTCTCCAGGGTAGAAAGGGTATCTTTGTGGATATGAGGGATTCCTTCTGGTTGCTCTCTTTGAAATTCTGACATATGTAACATCTTTGAACCATTCTTTCAATGTCTGCATTGTGGCTTGTCCATTGGACAATTATTCTTGCTTGCTGTTTCGTTTTTTCTATGCCCAAGTGGGAAGCTTTCAACTGGCTCGGAATTTCTGATCTCAGCTTTCCAGGTATGAGGATTCTTTCTTCCTTGAGGATGAGGCTGCAGTCAACTGTCAGTTCATGTTGTATTGTCCAGTAGGGCAAGAGATCATTGCTGCAGAGTCTCCAGATTTTTGACCATCCAATTTTGATGGTATTTATTATTTGGCAATTTCTGCTAGCTTTGCATCAGTGACCAGCAGAAATCTCAAAACTGATGGATCTAGATTTCAAGCTCTTGATCTAATGTCTCATCTGTGTCTAGGAAATATAGCCTTGACAGAGCATCAGCAAATGGAATGTCAGTGCCAGGTTGGTAGGTGAGTGTCAGGTCATAGGGTTGGATCTGTGGCAGCCTCCATTGAGTTTTTGCTGGTGCTTTCTGTAGGGGCTTTGAGATGTTTTTCAGGGGCCTTTTGCCAGTCGTGGCATTCACCTCTCTACCATATAGGTAGTGGTGGAATTGCTTACACCCAAATACAATTGCATATAACTCCTTCTCGAGTTGAGAGTACATCTGCTCAGTTTTGTTCAGGGATCTAGAGGCATAAGTAGTTGCAGGCTGTCCAAGGAAGGCGGCCTTCTTTCATGCAGGGTACATGTCCTAAATATGTCCACCTTTCTTCCTTTGCACAGTAATAATGAGAGGGTGACTGGTTCTATTATGAGCATCAGAGTTGTGGGTTTTCTGTTGCTAGCTTATGTTTAAAATTATCCTTAGGTACCAATTCTCCAATGCAAGAATTTGCTTTTAAAGTTGATGATTCATTGTCCAGCACACACTAGGATAGAGGAGTATGGAGAGCACATTGCCACAGAAGAGATGTAAATTAAGTCACAAAGAATATTTAATGCTCCTCCAAATGGGATTTAGTTTATTAAAAGCTTTGGTTGAGTGACCCAATTGTGCGTTTTGGTCATTATTTCGTTTCGGTCATTATTTCACCATCACAATCGATCCAGAATGGTTAGTCTGACATTTTCTGTACCTCCCCCATGGACAAGTTTTTCTGTACCTCCCCCACAGACAAGCTTTGCTTTTCGGGGGAAATAATAATAATTTTTTGTTTGTGTGTTTTTCATGATATTTTCTAGACTTTTGTCTAGTGCTGGAAATGACCATATCACGGTTCAAGAAAATGTGATAAAGAGAGTAGCAACAACGAAGCATTTGGGGTTTTTAATTGATGAAAACCTGTTGTGGAAAAACCATTCCAGTGCAATAGCTGAAAAATTAAACAGAGGCCTTGGGGTGATGCGAAGAATTAAAAATCTAGTCCCAAAAAAGATCCTGAAAATGATTTATTTTTCTACATTTTACCCATATATTAGCTACGGATGCTCTATATGGGCAAGTAATTTTGTAACATGTTTCAAAAGAGTACAAAAACTTCAGAATAGAGCTGTAAAATGATTATTTGAATTTGATGATTCTGATGAGGTTCCTGCTCATGAGCATTTTAAAAAGAATAAGTTAATGAATGTATCCTAAATTCGAGATTGCCAAAGCGCGATTTTCTCGTATAAATATTTGAATCAGCTGTTCACCCCTGGTTTTGAAAATCTTTTTACCTTTAATAGAGACCGTCATGATCATAATACAAGAAAAGCTGATAACTTAACTCATGAGTTTAGGAGCACCACTCGGGCATCTTTTGTGATTCACCATTTTGTCCCCATGTTTGAAATATATTGCCCAAGTGTGTGAAAAATAGGCCTAGTCTTCTGGCTTTCAAGTCACGGGCAAAGAAGTTTCTTTTATCTCGTGAGTGACTTTGGTGTCAAGGCCACTCCTGGTTGTCATTCTATTTAATGTATTTCCCCGATTTACTTTGCTTTTTTTCTATCTACTTCTTGTCTTTTCCTCTTTCTCTCTTTTTTTCCTTTATTCCTTCATCAGACAAGTTTCTTGTGTGTTGAGTAGCAAGGTATGAATGTTGTTTTAATTAGCTGAGAGTGATAACCTTGCTTGCCCTTTCAAGCTTATTGCCTTTCTTGGCAGGCGAAAGGCGAATAGTGTTTGTTTTATTTTTTAATAAATGTATATCTCATATCTCATATGTCGTCAACTTTGCTCTTTACTTTGGCAGTGCTCTAAAATTTCACTTTATTCTAGGTCCGTAAATTATACGGTAAAAGCCACGGGGTAAAAGATTTTGTGTGTCCTACATGCAAAAAGCAGTTCATGAGGGAATGCAATTTAAAAAGTAAGTTCACCCTTTCATGCCTGAATTACGAAATAGGGCTATTAAAAAATATGTTTATTTCTTAGAAAACCTCACAGCTATCTCGTCCATGCAAAATATTTTTGGTATGTTTGGCAACATCACCAAAACAACATCCCCCATCTGACGGGGGATGTACCAAGCAGTTAAAAAGTAAATATAGCCTGTTCCATTCCTAAATCTTCAATAGGACATTTTTTCTTTTCAAGCAATAATGAAAAAAATTTATTATTTAGACAAGACATTGCTTAGTTAAATTCACAAACATTACAAAATACATATTGCTGGTTATCCCCTCTGGCCGGTTCAAATCCTAGAGGAAATGAAGACGAATACCGGTGACTGCAAATTTGTTGTTTTCTGCTACGGGAAAAAACACGATCGTCAGCTTTTACCAGTCGCTAGTTTACTTAGTTTTGATGAGAATATGAAGGATGCGTCAACACAGAAAACTAAGGGTGTAAATCATGCGTTTGATGAACTAAAAAATCATCCCGATGTTTAACGGCAGTTTTTTAAGAAAGGGCAAGGTTCGGCAGCAGATAGTCAGTTATCGGATCCCACTGCTGATCTCCGTAGCCTTGTGGTTGCTACAGGGAATGAACTTGCGGCTACTAAGCAAAGTCTAGCTAAGGAAATTGAGAGGAAAATTAATGAAAAGCTGAATAAATCGACCTCGCAAACTGCAGCTAACATTCATGCTAAATTTCCGGTTGAAACAATGGTCTCTGAAATCTATGATGCGGTTCATTTTGAGTTTCAGCCTAAGTTTGAACTGATCGAAAAGCATTTGAAAACCTGCATGCACAAGATCGACTTGCTACAAAACCGCGTTAACCAGCTTGAGCTCAAACTAGACGACATTGAGCAGGTAGGGAGAAACGATTCCCTGCTTTTTAACGGGGTCAAGCAGATTTCCTCGCAGAGTGTACGTAATGCTATGAAACACGTGTTGTTCGTGAAGATGGGTCTGACTAACGTTACTGATTCAGACATAGTCGGTGTTCAGCGGTTTAGTCTTGGATCTAATAATGATCAAAGACCAGATAAAGTTGCCCTTGTTCTTGTGCAGTTTCAATCTAAAGAAATAGCCCGTCATGTTTTTAAAACGAAAAAAAGCTTAGTGGCACAGGGCTATTTGTAGCCGAGAATCTCACAAAACGAAAGCGTGATCTTTTGAGCGGTTCGAGAGATAAGTATGGAAATCGTAGTGTCTGGTCCGATCAAGGCCGCATTTTTGTGCGTGAAACTGATACTGCCCCGATCCGGCGTATCTGGTCGATTGACGATCTTTTATAGTGCGTGTTTTTTTGTGTTTTTTTCTCTCATCTTAATGTTTATTACTTTGTTTTTTCTGTTCTTCTTTTTTTTTCTCTGTGATCGGAGGGGTTTTCCACGGTAACCGACATGCAACGCGTGTTTATGTTCAGGTAAAAATTTTGTCTCGCGGATTTCTAATTGTCTCTTTTCCGGTATTAAAGTATTTGATTAAAATTGTGTTGCATGTCGATAAGTGGAAAACGCCTTTTACTGTAAGATTTCTGTTATTCTTCTTCAGATGTCTGTCGGCAATATTAATAAAAATTATTCCAGCTCCCAAAAGGGATCTTGAATTTTTTTTTGAAACTGTTGTTTATTTTGTGGTGAGGGGGGGGCGGACGAGGGGCCGGGGGCGGATGGTTAGAGTTTGACAGTGTAAATTGTTTTCTTGACTTTTTTTTTCTTTTTTGAAAAAATAAGAATTTATTAGTAATTATTATTATTTTTATTTATTTTTGATTAAAGGGCGGTTAGAAGATACAGCCACCAACCGGATTTTTTTTAAATATTAATTTGGTTTTTTAGTTATTTCTGATTTTTGCTGAATGTTTTTTTTTTTTTTTTGATAAATTAAAAATGTCAATTTCTCTATGTCTAAATTTACAAATTCTGGTTAGTACGTCCCAAATATGAGCTCCTGCAAGTACATGGGATATGATATACCGTACTTTGTTGCCCAAATGAAGTACATTTTGCACAAAATAAAGTTTCAATGAGTAATTTCTTCTATTTTTTAGAACATATTGAAAGGAACCACCAACAATCCCTGAAATGCTGCGAATGCGGAAAAACTTTTAAAATACCTGGTTTCTTGAAGAGACATATGGTGAAGACCCATAAAATGGATAAAAACTCGTTTAGAGTCAAATGGTCCGGCATCAAAATTTTGAAAACCGATAAAGTTAACTGGTAGGTTTTGTTTTATTATTATTACTAAATTTTAGTGGGGATATGTAGTATGGATTACTATTCAGCGTAGATTATTCCTACCAATCGTTAGCATCTTCTGTGTTCTGAACAGATTTGAAATTCCTTCCTTATCAGAAAAATCAGCGTCAGACAGGGTCATGCCACCGAAAAAAATTGGCAGCACGCCAATAATTTTCGATGACGCACTGCTGTGGGCCGCAGTTTTTGATAAAAATAAGCTATTTGCTGCCAAAAAGAAAAACGGTGTGGTGCTGGGATCACCTGGTTAAATGAAAGTGTCCAGGAGTCATGGAATCCTTACAACAATAAAACTTATATTTCCACTGCAAGTTATTTGAATACTTTTCTTAAGCTTAGTTCAGTATATGTTTGTCTATTTCATTGATCTTCTTAACTCTTAAAACATGAATAAAAAATAAATAGATTTTAAAACTAGTAAAACTTCCCTACCAATCGTTAAATATTCGAAGCAAGCTTAACACGAACAAGAATCACTACAAACAATAGTTTGGCTAGTTGCCCCTTCCCTAACTGTAAAAGTCTAATACTTACCGCGTCATTTGCGTTTTCTTGAAAACTATATGTGTCTTGAATAGTCCTTGAAAAAAAAAAAAAAAAAATTAAACAGAATATTTGATATAGAATGGTATTGAGTTATGGAATCCCAGCAGTCCGAGATTTCATTTCATTTTATAATTTCAATTTTATAGTTGCAAAATAATATATTTTTAATATAATTAGTTTTCAGTAAAGCGCAAATAATTGAGAAGGCTTTAGACCTTTATTTTTAGGGAATGGGGTAGTAGTCAACCTCTTTTCGTTGTGCTTTTTTACGTTTTAAGTTTGATTTGAATTTTCAATTTTAAGTTTGACTCGTATTAGGATTTAATGTTAATACCAGTAATATGCTTTTTATCAGTACTATAGCAGGTTTTTTTTTTAGGATAAAATGCCCAATATTTATTAGGAAAGAACCCTATATTCTCAGTTTTTCAACTGAGGGCCTTCTTTTAAATACTGTATCTTCATTACACGGACAAACATTTCAGGTGGATGTTAATGTTTAAAAAAAAAAAGAATGCACTTAGCGTTTTGTCTTGGTTCTCGTTTTCCCTTCTCACGGAGCATTGTCTCTTGAATCACCTTCTCGCTTCACACAGACCATTGTGTCTAAAAACAAGATAAGGAACCATATTAACTGAAATCTTTGGTAGTATCAGGCTAGAAGCCCCAAGTAATCTACAAATGAAAGGATTGGCCCCAACACCCACGACTTGTCTCGTTATTGCACCTAGCCAAAAGTGCGGTTGTAATTCAATAATTACAGAGTATTTTCGTAAATAAAATGCATCAGAAATTGAGTCAGCCAAGGCAATTTAACTTAACTATGGCGACTGGTGGCTGAAACCATGATTTGCTTTAACACACGACTAAGAAAAATTAAATATGTTTGTTATAGATATTTTTTAGAAAAATTTCCAAGACCACTTTTTATAGAGTATACGCTCAACTTTCACAGGCTTGGTATTTTAGGAACAATTCTTTCTTAATTAAATAAAAAAACAAGTTTTTTTAACAGAAAGTAAAGAGCGACATTAAAACTTTAAAGGAAAATAACTTATTCTGTATATGAAGAGGTTGCCTCCACCTCAACACCTCGCTCTTTATGCTCAAGTTTTTTAGTACTCCTTTTCATCCAACCGAAATTCTTAAGTAATAATATTAGCTAGGTGTTTTTACCAGAATTATCACCAATTTTTTAAGTATATTCAAATTTTATCCAAAATTGATATTGCAAATTTAAACGTAGGACAGTACTAATCAACGTACAATTATTTATTTGCACATTTTAAAAGCAATTAACCAGGGATTCAAGGGACCGGTACCTCAAATTATATCCTGGTTAGGCCTGGGTCTGATTTGCAAAACACTCAGAAATTAAATAAAAAAAGTGTTTCAAATGAAAACAAGGAATAAATTTGAAACCTATTTGAACAAATTACTCTTTATATGAAGGGGGATATCTCATCCTTAGCTCCTTACTCTTTATTGTGAAGTTTGTTTTTTTTTCAATCTTTTAAAGAAGTTTTGCAATTGGAAAAGAAATATTTTTAAAAGTATTGAAAAGCTTTTGTTTAATGAGCAAGGTGTTGAGAAGGGGACAGTTCCCCTTATATACAGAATAATTTATATTTGTTTTAAGCTTTAAACTTGCTGCTTACTTTAGTTGAAAAACCTTTTTTATTTGTTTAACTACATTTCATGAAACTGTAAAGTTTTATGAACACAATACTTTAGGTAACGCAGAAAAAACGATCAATATTTGAATAATCTCTGTTTTGATTTTGAGTGACAATCAAACAGTTCGTGGTAACGAGCTGTAAGAAGGGAGCAATCCGGCTCAATAGTAACCGAAAATCTAAAAAACGGATTTTTATACCAATAGATACATCAAAAGAATTGGCTTAGTATGCTCATTCCAAATATATGCTCATGTATTTTCATTAAGTTTAGTTTTACCCATCCAAAGCTACGAGCTTGAGAAAATTAGTCTAATCTTCGAAAAATGGGAGAAAGATCCCCTTGAAGTAACATAATTTTAAGGAAAATCACACCATCAGATTCAGCGCAGCAAAGAACCCTACTGTAGAGGTTTCAAGCTAATATCTCCAAAAATGTGTAATTTTTGCAAGAAGAAAGAACACGGATGTGTGTTTATTTGTTTTTTTTTTTTTTTTTTTTTTCATGGGTGATATTATAGATACAGTTGGACAAAAAAGTAGAAAGAAAGCTGATTCTAACGGAAATGAAAAGTTCTAGTTACCTTTTTAAGTGACAAAATATTGGAGTACCTTTCCCCTCCCCCCTAAACCCCAAAAAACAACAGGTTGAAATTGTAAACGCAATAAAAAATCACGCTTTGCATTTTATTTATCTGGAAAATACCCATTTTTCTGGTTTCCTGTCTGGTTTCCTTGTACAGTATATAGCGGTGGGTACCATATAACGCACAAGTACCGGATCGGTATTTAATTGCCATTCGTTACTAAGAAGAATTTGATTATTTTTTTACTCTAAACCAAATCATCACAAATTAGAACTTATATTTAAGTTCAAACTCAGTCACAAATTAGAACTTATATTTTCTTATTAAGGATCAAAATCTATTGGCAGGCAGCCAACAATGGGGCAACACACACTTTTTTTCATGCTTTTTCCATATTCTGCTCTTTTCTTTGTTTTCCTTATAATTATTTTATAGTCACAAGTTTCAAGGGGGGGGCGTGGCCCCCCTGCTGGTGCCCATTAACGTGGTTAAGAAGTTTAGGCATGACTTAATTTTCTCCTTCTTGTATATCTGTGCAGATGATAAAATAAAGCTTCTTTATTTTAACGTTAGAATATGCAGCTTCAATTGAATTATGTAATTCTGGCTTGAATTCAATCCTTAAAATTACGTGTTCCTTCGTTCCATTGTAATTTTGTGTTGTCTTCTAACTGCAGATTTCGTTGTGCAACATTTCAGGTTGCAATTCAGTGTGATTTTTGCTGTTTCTTGTTCCATGGTTTTTTCTTTAGCTGTTCAGAGTAATTTGTCACTTTGTATAATTTTGCAATTGATTAAGTGGAAACTTATGCTTTCATATATGTCTTAAAAACAGTAAAAACTGGCAATTCACTTAAAAAAAAAATTAGTTCCTTATGGGGTTTTTTAGTTTTCAGTTGTAGCAAATACCTTAAAAAAACTAATGCAAGAACTCTGCAAAAATATACTAAAAACCAATGACACTAAACGGCTTAAGAAGATGTAACCTTCTTTTGATATACTTCAAAAACGATAGACAATGCAGAAAAATGGTTTCTAATTGATTTTTCTTCAAATGTTTTTATTTTCTATGTTTATATTATATTTATATTTTTCTATACTATTTTCTAAATTTAGAACACTTTACAGGACCTATAAAACGTAGATTTTTCTAAAATAAAAATTATCGTTTAAATAAGCCTTTCTTTATTTTGTTTATTAAAAACGTGTTTTGTTTTTTTCTCTACCCATTAATTACCATAAACTTTAAATCTTGTTCTGGTCAAATTTTTGAAAACCCCCAGGAAGGTTGTAAGCCACGATAGCAAACATAATTTTGCAAAAAGACGGACATTTATTTATGTCTCCCCAGTATTTCGGCATATTGCTAAAACGGCAGTCAATATATATAGTTTGAATTGTTATAGCAAACAGTTCACAATTGAACAAAACTGGGTAACATATATCTAAGCATAGTTACATAATAAGTTTTAAACTTTTTTGTATTTTTTAGTGACCACCTGCATCAAATAGCATCAAATAGTGACCATCCAGCAGCACCTGCATCAAATAGTGACCATCCAGCAGCACCTGCATCAAATAGTGACCATCCAGCAGCACCTGCATCAAATAGTGACCGTCCAGCAGCACCTGCATCAAATAGTAGACCTGCTTCGTCTGATTCCTCGCATGCTCAAGTCACAATAAACCCTCTTCAATCTTCACATGGAGTTCCCTCTTCAGGGTAAGTGTTTCATTACTTCCAATTGAATTGATTTCCCTTAGATTACTGCAACAATAAGGTAATTGACAGATTTATCTGTTTATATTGCTTCCAAGCCAAAACCTACTATATACGAGAACCATCAACTAACTCCCTAATAGAAAAACAAATCTTGCATTGTCAAAAAAATCTTGCATTGTCAAAAAAAATCAAAATCTTGCATTGTAAAAAAAAATCAAAAATGTTGCATTGTCAAATGCAAACTAGATTGTACATCAAGAATATTATTCATGTTCTTATTATTATATTATTATTATTATTATTTTATTATTATTTATTATTATTATTTATTATTTATTATTATATATTTATTATTATTTATTATTATTATTTATATATTCTTATCTTATTATTATAATATTATTCCTATTCGTCCACAAGAATAAGTACATTGACTGGAGTAGTCAAATTTGGAGTTTACACAACCTACCTACAATTTATTTTTCTTTCTTTTAAAGAGAAGGAAAACTAAATCTTAGTCTCGGCTTTTTTCTGTTATTAACCATCAATCAATTTTATAAGAAAGTGTTTTTAAGAATTCCAAAATACAGCTGAATAATTTTCAGACCTAAAGCCCCGATTTTATAGTTACGTTTCGGAGTGTGGTAAAAGAACACAGTGAGTAATAGTATAGCCATGTAATCCTAACGATCATTGAAACCAACTAAGATACAGAAAAACGGTTTTAACTATAGAAAGCACTGAATTCAAAAACGGTATTTAGAAAATCTCTGCTGATGTGTATAATATCCATGGTAAAATTAAAATTATAACGCCAATAAAAAATTTCCTGATAAACTCTAAAATTAATGTTTCTTTTTTTTTTTTAAAGCATTCATATATTTTTAAGATCTTAGTATGAAAGATTTAAAATAATTATAAATATAATGCTATATAACATAAGCAATCAATATTATACGTTACAATCTCGAACCATCCTTATAAAAATTCACATTATTTATCGTACTTTGTCAAAACTCTTAAATACATAATTTCCAGAAACTTCAACTACGTTGAACAAAATTGCTACCACTAAACTTTGATTGAATGTGTTTGGGGAAATGGTGGGAGTGAGAGGGGGGTTTATTGCCCTCCAATCACTTTTGACTATTAAAAAGGGCACTAGCCCTTTCAACTTCCGATCAAATGGGCCCTTTTTGAAACTTCTACAACAACTTTCTATATAAAGATCATATGCCCCCAGGTTATAACTTACAACCCTTGCACTGAGGGCTCTGGGGGGGGGTTATCGTCCCAACATACATAATGTTAATAACTCAACTCTGTTGAACAACCTTTAGATAAAAAAAATTTTATGGGAAGTGGTGGCGAAAATGATGGGCGTGAGAGGGGGGGGTATTGGCTTTCAATCCCTTTTGACTATTAAAAAGGGCCCTAGCCCTTTGAATTTCCAACCAAATGAGACCCTTTTCATGTTTCTACGACAAAAAGATTTCAATAAAAAACCTTTTATGCCCCCAGGGCATAATTTATAACCCTTGCCCTGAAGACTGGGGGGGAGTGTCCTGCTCGAAGGTATAATTCCCGGAAATTTCAACTGCGTGGAACAAAATGGCTATCTCAAAATTGTTATTGGATGTGTTTGGGGAAACGGTGGGCGTCGAAGGGGTGTTAGTTGCCTTCTAATCACTTTCGACCATTAAAAAGGGCACTAAACATTTCAATTTCCAATCGAATGAGTCCTTTTTGAAGTTTCTACGACAAAGTTTTCTATAAAAAAAAACCTTATATGCCCCCAGGGCATAACTTGCACCCCTTTCCCCGTGGGCTGTAGCCGAGTATCCTTCTAAAAAACATAATTTCTATCTGAAAATCAACTACGCTGAAAAAAATAGATATCTCGAAATTTTGATTGGATATATTTCGGGAAATTGTGGGTGTGGAAGGGGTGTTAGCTGCCTTCAAATCGCTATTGACTATTAAAAAAGGCACAAGCCACTCCAGTTTCCAATTGAATGAGCCATTTTCGAAGTGTTTACGACAGCTCCTTCGATACGAAGTGTCATGGTCTAAGACCAAAAATAAATAATACCTTGTGCCCATATCGTTCTTTACTTAGGCAGCGCGATTGCGCTGCCTATGATTATTAGATGTAATAGACTACACAAACTTACTTGCAACGTTGAGCTCAGCGGTGGACCCAGGGAGGCCCCCCCCTACGAGCGTCTAATGTCGTCTCAGGTACTTAATTAACGAACAGGTGCGGTCTTGAACCTTGCTCCTCTCGAAAGTCAATCGGATCAACTTATTTTGCCCCCCCTAAAAAAATACTGGATCCGCCACGGGTTGTGCTACACACTTAGTGGCTCAACTGACGTTTTTGAGCAGCCGACTTTCAAAATATTAATTATTAATATAAAACTGCATAAAAGAACTTTAAAAAAAAATGCAGGTATTGTCAGCCTTCGCATTGGTTATAGTTGCGAGAAAATTAAATCAGAAAAGCCGCTAATGTACTAAGATCTGCTTCAATTGAGTTGACTATTCACAATCGACTACTAATCCAAAAGTTTTTTTCGTTCAGACTAGATGTGAGAAGGATCTCAATTAAAGCAAATCTGCTGTATAATCGTGTTTTATTTTTTCAGAAAAGATGGAAGCCTCTCTCAGCAACCTCGTCCGCAACAAGGGTTCTCAATGAGTTATCTATCACTGCCATCAAATAATGTCCCCAACTTTTCGATGAGCCTAAATGCTTTGCCTGATTTCCTGACGGCTACTGAGATGATTGATCTTGACCGTGATAGAAGTGATTTTTACGATTTTTTAGAATTTCATGTTCTTAATTCTCAGGACTTTCTATACTAGATAGATATTAAGGTTGTAGGCTACATGGTTCAAAATTCATTGCCTGTGATATAAATATTTATTTTTTGTAGTTATTATTTAGTTATTATTTTTATGTTATGCAGTTCACAGAATATGTGAAATATAGGAGAAATTAAGAAGTTATTAGTAATAGTTTTTTTCTATTTTTGAAGCTGTATTTATTTAAACTGAAATTGTTTTAATCGTTGTTGCATTGTCTAATTTACATTTTTGAACGTGAACTTTTTACAGTTAAAAATTTTTTAAGGTTTTTTTTCTGGGGGGGGGGGGTAAGAGGCTGAATTAAATGGGTGTTTGCCCTAAGAAGGGAAGAGAGAAAAAGCTAAATGGGAAGCATGATCAAAGTTTCGGACCTACTTCGATAAATGGTCCCATTGTTAACATATAAGTGGCATCTCAAAAAAGAATATTCTAATTATACTGCATCTGACGAGTAGAAGTGTGTGCGAAGACTTTTTTGTGATTATTCCTAGAAATATGCAAGTTTATCAGATGTCAATCTGACCAAGTCGACTTTCGTAGTTTTTGAGGTTTTAAAATCAAAGCATTCTGTCTATTCCCAATTATATTGTCCAAAAATCAAAATGAATGTAAAAACAGCTCATATATATATATATATATATATATATATATATATATATATATATATATATATATATATATATATATATATATATATATATATATATATATATATATATATATATATATATATATATATATATATATATATATATATATATATATATATATATATATATAGTATATATATAGTATATATATATATATATATATATATATATATATATATATATATATATATATATATATATATATATATATAAATATATATTATATATATATATATTGTATTTAAAAAAGTATATTTTTTTAGAAGCCATTTTGGCAAAGTTCATTCTAAAATTTACTTGGATATTTTCTGTATTCAAGCCCATAATTAAAAGACAAACAATGTTCTCAGTACTTTCCCCACTTGATAGATATTACGGTTGTAGGCTTGTTCAAATTGTCTTTAAATGGTTTGTTTACGTGGTTCAAAATTCATTGCCTGTGATATAAATATTTATTTTATGTAGTTATTATTTAGTTATTATTTTTATATTATGTAGTTCATAGAACATGTGAAATATAGGATAAATTAAGAAGTTATTATTAGTAGTTTTTTTCTATTTTTGAAGCTTTATTTATTTAAAATGACATTGTTTTAATAGTTGTTAAATTGTCTATAATTTTTTTTTAAATTGACCTTTTTGCAGTTAAAAAGGTTTTTTTTTCTGGGAGGGGGGGGGGGGGGTAAGAGGCTGAATTAACTTGGTATTTGCCCTAAGACGGGAAGAGAGAAAAAGCTAAATGTGAAGCATGGTCAAATTTTCGGACCTACTTCGATAAATAGTCCCATTGTTAACATATAAGGATTTTTGTTTGAAAAGAAGGCATGTTTGATCTTGGGTGTCTTAAAACGCTTAGAGTATTAAGGTGAAACTGAAAAAACCCATTGCAAACATCAAACATGTATATTAAATCTTAACGGTTAATCATAAACATCAAATCTGATAAAATAGCTAATGATAAATGGTCAATCATAATCGGTCCTTAGGGCATTTTCCCGTATTAAATTGTCACCAAGGTCTAGGGCAAGGTTAAATCTGTACCTTTAAAGTAAGCCTTATGAGAAAAGTTTGACCCTGCACCCCCCCCCCCCCTGTGCCCTACCATGATTTTTTATTTTAGTTTTCACAATTTTGTCAATAGAGTATTGTATATTCATCTTATTTTGGTATTTTCCATTATGATTAACCTAACTTAACTTCATTTCTCGAGTGTGTATCATAAAACACATAAACACTTCTTTTTTCAGCACATTTTAAAGATATAAGTTATGCTACTTAACCAATGTTAACATATAAGGTTTTTACTATAGGGGTGGTCTTATTAGTTTTGGAGGGGCTCATTCGATTTGAGGTCAAAAGTTCTAATGCTCTTTTTAAGTCAAAAGTGATCGGAGGGCAACCAGCCCCGACTCTTCATGCCCTTTTTTCCACAAGTGTATCCAATCAAAATTTGGTATAGCCATTTTGTTGAAAATAGTTTGTATACAAATATGCTGCAACCATGGGCGTACGGAAGGGGGGCCGCTGCCCCCCCCAAACTCACTAATACGGCTGAAAAGCAAATGTTGACAACTAGATAGTTGAAGCAGTTGAAAAAGGTAGATGATTGAAAAAGCTTGAAATAAACTACTGGATTGACAGAATAAATGTCAAACAAGAAGCAATTATCCATAATGTCTTGGAAAGATTTAGTTCTAATCCAAGAAGATTGATTAATGCTGAATCTTATTGATGTTTTTTGGTGATTACTTATTAATAAAGTTTTCACAGGTATGATAGAACTTGCTGGCACTGTAAGTTTTTTGTGGCCTGCCACTCTAACTTCAGCCCCCCGCCCTTCATCAAAAATTAGCTGCTCCCCCCCCCCCCTCTAGAGAAGAAGCTACGTACGCCCATGGCTGCAACATTTTGTTTTTTCTCCAAACCAACGAACATTTCAATGAATTTTGCGGCGCAATTCGAGAAACGAGACTGGAACGATCTTGACCGGACTGCTCTATGTTAAATTCATCATCATCAACTATAAAACACGCTGCTTCTTTATTTTCTGACCAATCAGGACTGTAAGTCATGGTTATGAAGAAATCTGAGGGTCCAAGTCGACGAACAAAAGCCATGGCATCTTCAAAATGTTCACCATAGTTGCGTGCTGATCCGATGAATGATAACGATCGTATTACTTTTTCAACAACAAATGCATTATGTTTCGCAGTTAAGTCGTGTAACACCTATGTAGTGTTCAGTCATAAGTTTTCTAGTTCAAATATATCCATTGAATGCGATCACGTTCAACACGAATATATGTATCGACAAGATATTATTGGGAAAGTTGTCCACCAAAATGTAAAACAAAAAACCTATCTGACGCAGGTCAGGTGTTACATCTTACAGAGAAAGGCTTTTTGCGTGTTCTGGTCAAAAAGCGATAACTGCATTAATTCAAGTCGTATTAGATGGCAACGATCTACATAAGGTCTTTGACATATCCACGGTCCATCCTGAGATTCCAGTTGGATAAAACGATGGGTAAGTAAAGGGCTCCACATGATTGTCGGAATTTTTTAAACCGAAAAGATTTTGCCATGTTGTTTTACAACCATTTCATTCGATGAAAAACTTTGGTTAGCATAAAAGGAAGAACAGCACATACTTTATTACATACAGTAGGGTTTAAACATCTATAATACACACCATCTGGCACAGTAAAAAAAAAACCTGCACGTTTTAGAGTTTGTCTTCCCAGTCAAGCAGAACGTTAATTTACATCATCCTCCACCACTTCTCGCATTTTCGTATAGTCTACCTTTGGCACCCTTGTTTGTGCCTCGCGATGTTTCGTCCAACAGATCAATTAGGTTACAAGAGATCCCATAATTTGTAGGATGTGCAAGACGCTCGTCAACAGCTTCATCGGGGTCTAAAAGTACATTTGGCCATGTGAAGGTGGTTTAAAACCACCTTGAATGGTTTGCGACGGATGTGCTGCCAAATTAAATTCTGTGATAAATTTGTCCACCTTCTTTGAAGCAAAAAACATTGGGACTATTGATGGTTCGATCACCACTTACGTTGAATGAAGTTACAGCGAAACATCAGTTCTGTTTTGGATTCTTTTGTGGTGCTCTTTAGAGAGCGAGTGACGTTCGAAAAGAAGACAAACTAATTCATTTGTAAATTGTGGAGGTGGCAATGGAATTTGACTGTGCAGGCAGCAATCTCCAATATTTGCTGCTTCGAAATAATATTACATTCTTCTTATTACATTCAAAATAATAGAGGGCCTAACGGTGAATATATATATATATATGGAGAGAGAGCTGAAGGGTTTCATTGACTTAAAATCAATGCTTGTGTAGTTTAAGGCATCTTTGTAATGAATTTTGCGTCAGTTTGTTGGCTTCAAATATTGCGACGGCGTTGTTTTTCTCGATTTCGTTTGTCTTCTAACCAAATATTTATTCATTCCTTACTTTCGTTTTTACTCGTTGTGATTCTTGCTGTCACACATTTTTTAACCGCACGGTACTTAATCTTCACTTTCAATTTTGATTGGTTGTTATTCTCGCTGTCGCTTGTCTTTTAACCCCATGTTTTTCTGGTCTTCATTTTCGTTTTAACTCGTTGTGATTCTCGCGGTTGCTTGTGTTCTTATCACATATTTCTTTGTTCTTCACTCTTGATTTAGACTTGTCGTGATCCTCAATTTCGCAAGTCTTCTAAACACATTTTTATTTGTTCTTCGTTCTAAATTATCCTTACGTCAGCCTTTTTTCAATACCCTTTGCTTTAGCTTCTCGGATTGGTCTTGCCACATAAAAAAGAAAAAAGTCTTGCTTATCTTTCTGCAGACCCTTTGTATGTATTATGCGGAGGGTGAGGGAAGCTCATGGCCAGCCCTACTTAGCGGTAATAAAATCGACAATTACGAATAGCTATTAGAAAGTAAAGCTGGCTTATAAGACAGGCTAGTGAAAATTAAGCTGGCTAGTCACGAATTATGAGTGGTTGCCTCTGGAGGCACGTGCAGATCTAAGTGGGTGCTAAGAGGATAAAAAGGCACAAGTGACAAGCGCGATTTTCAAAAATTTTATCGATTTCTTAAAATTATTGATAATAACATAGCGGAAAAAGTTGAGATTGGAAGTATTATTATTCCGCAAGTTGCAAACCATAGAAGCGAACTATGCAAAGCTAAGCCCGATTCGCTTTCCAGCTCAAAAAATAAACACTAATAACCTGATTAACTGCAGTCTGGTGCAACCTAATTAACTTTCCGTAAATCATAATAAAAGGAGAATGAGTCTATATCATAAAAACGTCAATTTTGAAAAAAAAAACTAGCAAACAAATAACCGAATAATTGATAATATTTAAACCTTTGTTTGAATAGAAACTAAAATATGAAAATATTCTGGGAAAAATTAAGAGAAAACTCAAATTTATTATAATTGATCATTTAGCGTGCACACATCAATAGGCAACATAGAGGAAAAAACTTTGAAACGGGGAGAATCGCTTAAACCAAAAGAAAACCAAAGGAAATAATCAAAACAGATTAATTTACAACTGGTCTTAAGCTGGAAATAACTTTCTTCAAAAGCCATTGTATCTTATTTTCCGTTATTCCTATCAGTTCCTTCAGGCTGATCAAAACCATTTTTTCAAATTAAATAAGTCACAAGCATTCAAGTGCCCAAAATACCTAATACCCGATGAAGACCCAGTGACAAACGTGCCAAAATTCTTCACACTCTTAAAATTAAAACACACAAACACAAGGTGAACCTTAGCGTAGGATCAAATTTACGCCCAATTACTTTTCTTTTGCAACTGTTGTTTTTAACATATCTCCTTGCTAAACCTCTTTTTCTCTTCCAAGTTATGTATAATTAGCTTTCGTCTTGATCATTCATGTGATAAGCCCCTCGGTTAGCTATGCTTCGCGCCACCGGGAAGACAGCGCAATGTTAATTCAATATGGCTGAAAATAAAATACGATACAAAGCATAATAAATACAAGATATAATTCAAACTTGATTAAAAAACAACAGGCAAAATTTACATGTTTAGAGTCGCATGAAGATTTTGCACCGGATTTGGTACAAACATTTCAAGTTCATTTTAAAGTGAAACAGCAGTTAAATGTACAATAGCTAATTACAAAATTCAATTTCAGTGTGTTATTTTTTCTTATCGTCCACACACATGAGTATCTTCAGAAATACAAATTATTTTATTTTTTTCTATAGGTCTTTCCCAGATCTCTTGAGAAATCCGAATCCCATGCCCTCTATTTTAAAGCAGTTTGCGAATCGGGGGAGGGGGGGGGGTACATGAAAAAACTTTAACAACGCACCAAAAATGTGTTTTGTATAGATTTTTTGTTACGTTTTTGCGAATCGGATAAACATTTTGAAGGGCGGGTGGGGGATCAAAACTCCTAATCCCTCCCTTAAATAAGACCTTGATGATTGATGATCGAGAGTCAATTATGAATATCTGTGAGAATGGAGCTCCTTGAGGTTGGGATGCGTTGTTCATAAAAGGTGCTCGTATGAGTTAAACGGTTCCTTTGCTATTTGTCGTATATGAGGATATGAACAGTATAAAAAAGATAGAGGAAAAAAAAAGGGCGAGATCCTTTTGTAGCTTAAAACTAAGCAGAAATAAGCTTCAATCTTCGTTACTTCAATAGCTAAAAAGGATCCATTAAAATATCCAAATGGAATTAACTTTTTAGATTCTTAAAATCCCAGCTTCAAAGAACTTAACTGAACTGTGCACGCTCATAAGACAAGTTGGCTAAAAATAAAGATTAAGCCCATAAAATTAGAAAAAAAAACAGAGTTTGACCACCGAATACTACATAATTCTACATACCTCAATCCGAAAACACATTAAAACAAAACCTTTAATTTTACTAGGCTTAAATGTAGAAGAAAATTCCATTCTCAACGAGATAAAACTAATACCAAGATACAGCTAGAGGTAATTTACACCAATCAGTTTTTTACAGAATTTTCTGATGGGCTGAATAATTCGACGAAAAACAATAATTAGTTTAAATTAGGGCTAGCTAAATCTTGAAATCAGTGAAATATTATTCTTAATAGGGCATTAAGAAAACTGAGCTAAGTTCCCAAGGATGGCATTTATAGCCAACCATTCAGTGTCAAGGGGCCACAAAGTTTTCGCTGATATCTGACAATCCCTTCAGCTAGATTGAATAATGAGAAGATTCCAAAACCCTACAGTTCATCCCAATATATGTATCTGGCCGAAGCCGGACCTGTTTTAGCTTCGAGCTTTAAATGTATATTGAAACTACATTACAATCAAATTGTTCATAACATTAAGCAAAAAAGTGAAACTTGGAATTTTTAGATTGGCTCTGGCTATTCCAAAAACGTCGCTAAGGGAATGTAAAAAACAAACAAAAACAAAAAGAATTTTGATCTCAATTGATCGAATTATCACGTTCAACATCGAATCATCACGGTCGAAACATCAAATTTCACATCATTTTGATACTAGTGACACAGCTTCGATTTTGAACTAGATTTCGCTTCTTTTTTATATAATATAGCACACTAGAAAAAACTCTAACAAGTTATTAAAATTACTACAGCTTTGGAGTAACTTCCTTCAAGGAAGTTAGAGACTAAAATTTGAATTTCTTTTTCCTCTTTATCATTTTTTTTTTTTTTTATAGTTTAACACGCTAGAAAATTTTTTAACAAGACATCAAAATTCTAAAAGCTTTTGAGTAACTTCCTCCAAGGAAATTAGAGATTAAAATTTGAGTTTCTTTTTTCTTCTCATTCATCTTTTTTTTTATATAATTTAGCACACTAGAATCTAACAAGTTATTAAAATTTATACAAATTTTGGAATAACTTTCACCAAGGGAGTTAGAGATTAAAATTTGAATTTGTTTTTTCTTCCTTTTCATTTCTTGTTTTTTGTATAATTTAGCGCACTTGAAAAAAAAAAATTCCAACAAGTTAGGAAAATTTCTACAAGCTTTGGAATAACATCCTTCAAGGAGGTTATAGTTTGAAATTTGAATTTTAAACTTTAACCGTTTTTAAGGAACCGCATAAAATTATTTTTGGATGGAAACTACAGTAAAGAAAACATTGGGAATTTCGCTAGAATAAAAGACACATGAATACCGCTCAAGTTTAGGTATTTCGACAAGGGATGCCAAATGTTAGGTCCACCCCCCCACCCTAACATTTTGATTTTTTTTTTGTAAATATATTTCAAAATTCGTTCTTACCATTTGACGAAAAGCGATATAAATTTTTTGGTTAGAAAACATTCTTCATAGTTTAATGCTTGGGCAACCAACAAAATTGGAGATTGTTTCAGCTAAACCCCAATTACATCAAAAATAATATCTACCGTGCACAGTATTGCGAATTATCAAAATTTACGAGCCTGAGAAAGTTTGGCTGATTTTCGAAAAAAGAGGGAGGGACCCCTTAAAAGCTATAGAACCTTAATGAAAGTCACACCATCACATTCAGCGTAACAGAAAACCCTACTGTAGACGTTTCAAGCTCCTATCTACAAAAATGTGGAATTTTGCATTTTTTGCCAGAAGAAAGATCACGGATGCGTGTTTTTTTTTTTTTCCCCCGTGGGTGATCGTATCGACCCAGTAGTCCTAGAATATCGTGAGAGGGCTCATTCGAACGGAAATTAAAAGTTTTAGCGCTCGTTTTTAAATGACCAAAAAATTGAGGGCAAATAGGCCCCCTCCCACGCTCATTTTTTCCCAAAGTCACCCGATCAAAATTTTGATATAGCCATTTTGTTCAGCATGTTCGAAAATATCATAAGAATGTCTTTTAGGATGACTTAATCTCCCGAAATCCCCAGGGGGAGGGCTGAAAGCTATGAATTTCACCCAATGTTAACATAAGTTGAGCATGACTTAAGCCGCCATTTATTGCTCCGATCACTGCCTCTTTATTAATATTTGCTGTCCCTGTTTCGATTTTTTGCTTTTTCTTCATTGGAATTACAAAAACAAATTGGCTCTTTTGCGTTTTTCACCAGTAATTTCCTGCTTATTTTCAATTGATTTTCTACTAATCCTTTGAGGTGCAGTTGGCTTTTCAGTGTGGATAGTTACTTATAAATGACATGACTCACATTTGAATATAAACCGTGAACGAAATCCTGTTTTGTATTCTTTGAAGAACATCATGTTCGATATGAAGTTGATATCGTCATACATGCAAATGATAAATATTTAAAAACTACTTTTACTAAATATTTATGGAATATGTTCTTAAAACTTAAGGAAGTTATAATCTTAAAAAAGTTCAATTTTGTTCATACAATACTTAAGAGAGAGAGAGAGAGAGAGAGAGAGAGAGAGAGAGAGAGAGAGAGAGAGAGAGAGAGAGAGAAGAGAGAGAGAGAGAGAGGTCTGAAGTTCATTTATACAATACTTAAGAGAGAGAGAGAGAGAGAGGTCTGAAGTTCATTTATGTGCGTTAGATATTTCAAAAGCTTTTGATTCGCTTTGTCACAGCCAACTATGGTATTCTCTTACCCAGCTTGGAGTGAATTCATCTGTTATATGTGTCCTTTGTTTTTGGTATGCAAATTCATATGTTCGACTTCGGTCAGGAGAGATCTTTTTTGGTAATATTCCAATTCGGTCTGGACTTAGGCAGGAAGGGGTTCTGTCACCATACCTTTTTAATGCTTGTTTATACCCTGTGCTTTCTTGTATTTTTCCGTCGTGTTTTATGGGTCTAACTAATTTATCTTATATTGCTTATGCAGATGATTTATTACTTATTAGCCGTTCAAAATTCACCCTAGCTAAGTCTACCCAGTTTGTTTCTAAGCTTTGGAAAAAATTGGCCTCGTGCTTAATGCTGAAAAATGTGAATATTTAGTTTTCAATGCTAATAACCCAAGTAGTGATTTGAGTTGTAGTTCTTTTTCAATTAAGCTGGCTCCTGCGTTGCGTTGGCTCGGGATTAGTATCTGCTCTTCTATTTCAGCTATCCGTGCTAGTGCACTTGCAGATATTAAGAATAAGCTTAAAGCAGTTTATGCTAAAATTGTTCCAAATCGCGGCCGACATTCTCGTAAGGCATTGGCTAAACTCTATTCTACGTATTGTGACCATTCCATTCTTTTTCTATCAGGTTTGCACGCGTTTTTAAATAATAGTGATATGCAGGATATTAGAGTTTTGTACTTCCGTTATTGTAAATATCTTTTGTATTTGCCTCGTTGGTAGAGAAACCGTAAGATTATTCGAATATTTAATGCAACTGATATATTGACGTCATATAATAAGTTGGACTCCAAGTTAAAAGATGAGACCTGCAAGCGGTTGGGTCCTTTTCATCCTCTTGTGCAATTGTTTTGATTTGTATTTGTAGTTTTTATATTGATATTGTTTTGCATGTGTTTTGTTTTTGTATGTCTTTACTTTTTATTTTCTTTTGTTACTCCACTTTTTTATAATTGTTAGTGGGTCAAAAATAAATTATTATTATTATCAATGTCAATAAATAATGAACAGAAATTAATAAAAAGACTTTGCAAAAAATAGGATTTTCAAAAAAAGTAATGAAAAAAAGAGAGAAATTTCTATATAAGAACTTATCTAGGTTTTGGACTAATTCTATGAAGCTTTATGAAGCATACCAGTGAAAATGCTAGGCTACATGAAACAATCACATATGTGTTCACTAATACCTTCTGGTATCTTCATTTGTGGTGGGATACCATAACCAATACAGAGTGATGTTACTTTTGTCCGTAAAAAGAGACTGTCCTTAATGAGGCTGTGAAAATCTTGGGAGGGAGGAGGATCGTGCGTAGTTGTGTTGGACTCAGGCGGCTTGGCGCTGTGGTGAGTTGTTAGTAGTAGTATAATGGTAAAGAAAACGTAATGGTAAGAAAATTAGAATGTGGTCATTTGACACATCAATTGAAAGCATCTGTCAAATGAATGATACATAGGTATGAAAGTCTTCATTAAGTTTATCATTGCCAGTTCTCTGTCAGACAGGAGAGACAACAACAATTTACTTAGTATTCTGTAGCCAAAGGATATACTCACAAAGGAAGTGCTCGCAAAGGAACAAAGAATGCTCTGAAGCCAAGCGGGATTTTTATGAAAAAAAGAAGAATATATATTTCGGAATGGAGTCTAAAAAATCATATTGAAAAAAAAAACAGAGCATATGCCAAGCTCCGGAAAACAGTGCTTGAAGCTAAGAGAACATCATGGATTATTTTCATAAATAATCTTTACTCTAGAAATACCACAAAAAAGTTTTATTTATCGCTTAAAAATAGGTAAACTTCACTTATGCCCATAAGAAGGACCAATAGCAGACTTTCTGTTACTACAAGTATTTTAAACTAACATCACACAGTTTATGCAGCTTCTAAGTTCATGTGCTTTGTGATTGGACGAAAAGAACAAAATTCCCACCCGGAGAGAGGGAGGGAGATGACAGCCGGCCAGTTTGGGACACAGGTAAAAGATGAGGCATACAACAGACCTTTTTCTGAACAAGAACTGAGGAGTGTAATAAGAAACTTGCCAAATACATCTCCAGGACCTGATGAAATATTACCACAAGTTGTTAAATTACTCCCAACATCTTAGCTTCAAAGATTAAAAACCACAGATACATTACCTTCTCGCCTGTGATTTTAAAAGTGATTTAACGGATGATAAAAAAAAGGCTAGAAGTTGTGATGGACCAGAAAAAAAATCCTGACAACCAATGTGGCTTTCATAAAAACAGAAGCGCAGAGGACAGTCCTACATGCTTGAAACAGGAGGCACTATTCAATTTTCAAAATGGATGTATAATAGCAGCTGTTTTATTAAATATTCAGGGTGATTTTGACAGCATGCTTCACAGAAATATGAGGGGAGGCCTAATAACCGCAGAAATTAAAGGTCAAATTCTCACGTTATTGGAAGATTATCTGAAAGGAAGAAGAGCCAAAGTCAGAACTGGAGAAACCGGATCAGAGACTATCGTTTTATCCAAAAGCGGGATCCCTCAAGGGTTATACGTGGGACCTTGTATAGAGACTGGATTATAATTTGACGGAAATTTTATTTACAAAGATTATGATGGACCTTTCTTTTTGTATGATTACACTGTCTGGGCTAATTAACGAGAAACTGAAAACAGAAAGAAAACACTATAAAATGTATTAAAGAACTGATACAATTGGCTTAAGAAGCCGACTTGAATTTTTCATTAGTGAAAAATAAAGTACTTTTGTTCTCTCGGAAAAGGATTAGAGCCTTCCCAACCAAATAGATTCATGACAATCTGATATACTATGTGAATGACGCACAAATACGCGTCGTCGTGGTGGACAATCAGCTCACCTGGAAGAACCATGTGATGTATCTTAAATCAGCATGCCTGAAACGACTATATATAATGAAGATTTTAGCTTTTATATCCGGAGGTTTCTCAGCAGAATTCCTTATTCAATATTATACAAAATATATTATGCCTAAAGTGGAATACTACTCAACACTATATGGAAGCTTGCTATTCCACAACTGTGAGATTGGATGTAATCCAAAATTCAGCCATAAGGATGGAATTTGGAGGCTGGAGGCAGGTTTTGGTGCCCTCAGAAATATATATATAAATTAAATTAAAATTGCCCCCCCCCGACTGCTGTTTGTGTTAGTCAGGAGTATCTGATATTCCCAAGGACTTATAATTTACGATCGACTGGTTAGAAGAAAAAGGTTAAATAGGTTCCTAGTAAAATAGCTCTATTCAAGCTCTTACTACAGCAAACCTCCTGCCTACCAAACTTAGAGACGTCATAAAAGATACATTTATCGCCCTGTAGAACTTTAGACCACGCCGATTATTAGTAAGTAGAGTCCTTCTCACGCTTGTCTATGAGTGACTGAAATTCCAGACACAGCTACTACGTCTGCAGATTTACTAAGATTGACTGTCTTTGACACTTCTAACTTAGAGATTTTGGCCTTGAAAGTAATTCGTAATTCAATAATTCAAACTAGAATTATTTCTGTCAAACAGTGATGCTAGTTTAATTTTGTTTTATATACATAAAAATGAATATATATAGACACTTAATTTTATAAAGACTTATATTGATTTTAATAACATAGTCTAGTAAACATTCGAGAAAAAACGGGAGGGGTCTGATGTTACAAAGATAGATTTGGTTGATACCTAGACAATTTTTCCAAATTTGTTATCATAGAGACTAGTGAAATAGGTAAACTAATTATCCGTTAGATAACTGTCCAACCTTCTCGAACCTGTACGAGTGATGGACAATTATTTTTTTCGATCTTTTTTTAATTAAGGTTCCAAAAAAACAACAGAGATAAAAACTACCTAAAACAAAAGTTATCAGTACGGGATTTATAAACAACTTTCAGGTTTATCTGATACAGTGATTTGTCCTCGTGTTTACGACTGACTGTCATAGGTTGGTTAATTTATCTCTTCTCACGCAACCCTTTGAGCACAGTAACAAGATACAGTTTATTAATTAGGTCCACCATTGTCAAATTAAATAAAAAACTAAAGTATTGTTTCACTTATTAATAAGATTGTTAGTAGGAATTATTAATAATAAAAAACAAATAAAATAATAACCTCATAAGTTATTATTTGAAAAAAACCTAAAATATAAATAAATTGTATGGTCAACGATTTTGCACTATATTATATTATTAACGCTTTTTGACATGTAAATAAAATATTTTTTCATAATGGGAAACTTAGTGGGGCCCCCGAGTGGGACAGACAGGACATTTCAAAGCAAGGTCATCAAAAAGTAAAAGTGTTATTTAATATTTCTACAAATAGATCAAAAGTCGCGACGACTAAAAAGGAAAATTTATCCAGTCTCGCTGGTGGATTTTAGCACATAACTAAGATAGAAAGTGGCTGTTAAATATAAATAAAAGATAATTTTCAAAGTCTAGGGGGGGGGGCAGGGCCCCACGGTAGGTGCGCTCCTGCGCAAGAGGTCTTACGACCTACGCGCCACAGTGGACTGTTCGGCAAGCATTTCCTGCAGAACCGACTAAATATAGGCATATGGTGATGCTTCCTCTACTACCAGACGATTGTAATGACTCTTATTGTACTAGGATTTTTGAAGAAAAATGGAAATTTGAAAGCAGAACATAAAGAAGAGACTTTATACGTACTTGAAGAATAAGAAGTGAAGATTAGATAGCAACTGAAGTCCCCTAGGCTGTACAGCGAGAGGGGAATCATCCCGTTCCTGAATGGACAGGTCTCTGAGGAGATTAGTGCAGAGTTTTAAATACAAAAATTTAAAATATATGAAAAAATTTTCGTTTTATTAAAAAATATGGCCAAATGGCAAAAAAATTAAAAAAGTCACGTCGCTTAAAAATTAAATAAAAAAATATAACAGAAAATAAATTTTAATAGATGGCTTGTAAAAGTGTATATTAATATAATTATATAATTAAAGCGTTATTTTTACTATAGTTTAATAGTATATAGTTTTTAGAAAAGTTTTGAGGTATTAGCATAGGCTAACTGATTTTTTTTCTGTCAAATACTGCCTATCACAACAGTTGTCAAGATACATATTTCTGGACTGAATTACTCCAAGACTCAGATTAATAGGCTATTTGGTAAAATTCTAGGTAAAATTCTACTTTAGCTACTTTTGGCTATCTTGGAAATGGGTTAGGTTAGGACAATGAGACTTTCAGGGATGGGTCTACAGGCTAAAGTATGTCCCGGGAAGGTATTTTGAAGTACCTACCTCCACTCCTTCTCCCTCTAGAGGGTCATGAAATTTGCCTACATGACAGAAATATGAGTTAAAAACAACTAGTAATGAATCCATGGCCAAAAAAATTCTGTGGGAAGGTATTGCCAAGTGTCTAGGCCTATATTAGCCCTCTTCTGATTTTTGAGTTTTAGAAATTTGCCTTTTTTACAGGTCTTTAGGCCTAAATATTGAAATTTTGATAAAACAACAGTTTATCTTAATTTTCAATTATCTGTTTCTTTTTCCTGGTTATAGTTCTGAAAATGCAATTTGTGTAGAATTTTAGGTAATTTTTTTGCATTTCATATTATTGACTTACAAATAAAATAAACATACTTTTTGATGCTTTTTTCTATACTTTTTCCCAATACAATAATAATTTTTGTCAGAAATGAATTTTACCCCCACCCCTCTATATATATAGGTATATATCACACATATATATATATATATATATATATATATATATATATATATATATATATATATATATATATATATATATATATATATATATATATATATATATATATATATATATATATATATATATATATATATATATATATATATATATATATATATATATATATATATATATATATATATATATATATATATATATATATATATATATATATATATATATATATATATATATATATATATATATATATATATATATATATATATATATATATATATATATATATATATATAACTTTACGCACAGTACGAGTCCAAGCTAGCTGATGATAGTAAGAATAACCTGAAGAAATTCTGGAAGTACATATCAAGTAAGAACCACAGCAGACGGTCAGTAAAAGAACTCAGTACAGATGATAGGAAGGAAGTGACCAACTTGAAGGACATCACCGAACTCCTCAACAGGCAGTTTGTGTTGGTTTTCGCCAATGAACCAGATGGTCCTCTTCGTCATAGCCCATCATACAACATCCCTAACCCAATGCCACCTATTCTACTTCCCCCCCTGTCGTCCAAAAGCAACTTGAAGCGCTAGACATCAATAAGTCCGCCAGTCCTGATAACTTGCACCCAAGACTATTGAAGGAGCTTACCAAAGAAATTGTACAACCACTATGCAATATATTCCAACTGTTGCTTGACTCAAAAAAGGTACCCAAAGACTGGAAGTTGACCCATGTCACCCCAATATTCAAGAAAGGTGACCGCACCAAAGCCATAAACTACAGACCCATCAGTCTGACCTCAGCAGTGGCAAAAACCCTTGAGCAGATTGTGAATGCTGATATTTTGACAAATCTCCGTAATAATAATATACTTTCCCCCAACCAGCACAGATTTCTGCCAGGAAAATTGGTTGAGACCAATCTCCTTGAGACATACAGCACCATAACAGATCACCTGGAGAAAGGAATCCCTGTGGACCTGATTTTACTGGACCTAGCCAAGGCTTTCAACAAGGTACCACACAACCGTCTCAGATTGAAACTTTTAGCAGCAGGTACCCACTCGGATGTGGTCAATTGGGTCATGGACTTTCTGACTGGTTGGAGTCAGCAGGTTTGACTCTTCACAACTAATGGCGACAAGGTCTTCTCCAAACCATGTGATGTTGTAAGCGGAGTCCCCCAAGGTACTGTTTTGGGCCCTACCCTATTCCTTATATACATCAACAATATGATGAACGGAACAGAAAACAACATCACTCTCTATGCTGACAACTCCAAGCTGTTTGGGCCTGCAAACCAACAAAGTCTGCAGTGTGACCTTCATAAAATCCAAGCGTGGGCACAAGACTGGCTACTTGAATTCAACACATCAAAGTGCAGTGTCCTTCACTTTGGAAGCAACAACCCCCGTCACCAGTACAAAATGTCCGATCCCAATTCACTGGCTAGCTTAGTACTAAAGACAAGTCCCAAAGAAAGAGATCTAAGAGTGCTGATAGATGAACAACTGAAGTTCCACAGCCACTGGCAACAAGTAGTTTCAAAAGCAAATTCAAGCCTTGGTCTCCTCAAACATACTATAACCAGCCGCTCCTGTACAGTCTTTCTAAGGCTCTATAAGGCTATAGTTAGACCTGTTTTGGATTTTGGTACGTGTCTCCCCTCCCCTTCTTATAAGAATGATACCAGTCTAATCAAAGGAGTTCAGAGACATGCCACGAAGTGCATAGCTGGCCTACGAGATCTCCCGTACAACAAGAGACTGGAACACATGCAGCTGCCAACACTCGTCTTCAGACGCCGCCGTGGTGATATGATGCTGACCTACAAGTATAACGCACAACCAAATAACCCCCTCTTTACCAAACATTCAAGTCAGCACCATTCAAGAGGACACTCACATAAGCTGTCAAAACGTTTTGTCAAAACACGAACGGGGCAACACTTCTTCTCTGAGCGTGTTGTCAACAATAGGAATAGTCTTCAAGCTGAAACGGTGACTGCACCTACGGCTGCGTCCTTCAAGTCCAGACTTGACAAGGAATGGACTAACAAGCCATGGAAATATGAGTGGGACTGTCCGTCCCACTCAACTACTGACTGATGCCAACTTTATCATAATGAGTGTCTTGCTAGGAGGCTGATGCCGCTTGTCATACCCAACCATCTCGCATACTCAATCCAAAGTTGCTGTTGTGCGGCGGTGTCAGCTCTATACCACTGAGAATGGTCTTTACAGGCCATACCAACCTCGTGGCCACTGCTACCGAGTGGGCTTAAATTGCATCTCTCCAGCAGACCTCTCCTATGGTGTGTCACTGGGCCCTAACACAGTGACGAATTTTTGCCATCATTGACCCGGAGCACAACAGATCCAGTATATATATATATATATATATATATATATATATATATATATATATATATATATTAATCACTATTTATGAGACACATAACCGGTAAATAGATGATGGGCAGCTTCAGTTGTATCTTGAAGGTTCGGCTTCCCATTCTTTGTCTAGTCTCCTTTTAAAAACTTCAGCTGATGTTGAAGACACTGTCTCCTTGCTTAAACAGTTCCAATTATTGATGACCCTTTGGCTAAACAAGTCTTGTCTGATTTTACTGTTAACTCTGGGCTTATGAAGCTTTTTAAATGACCTTGTGTTTGTCTGTTGTTGTGTAACTGGGTAAAAGGTTTTTTTGGGGGTTATTTGACAAATTTGTATGTGAGTAGCATGTCACCCCACTTGCATTGGAAGGTCAAAGATGAGAGTTTTAGGCTAGATAGTCTTTCACTATATGGTTTCTCACCAAGTTCAGTGATGCACTTGGTGGCCCTCCTTTGTACACCTTCATTTGACTGTATACCACCTTTGTAAAAAGGACCAGCAAGGCAGGTTCCAAAGTCAAGAACTGGTCTCACAATTACCTTGTATAGCTTCAAGGAGATTCTATTTGATTAGCTAGTAAAAGTTCTTTTATTAGTCCAAGGGTAGAATTTGCTTTGGAAACAGTTTTTGCAGAGTGTTCATGGAACTTCAGAAGATTATCTATTGTGACTCCCAGGTCTTTGCCACTGGTGCCAGTTTGGAGGGGAATAGGGGATGATGTCTGGTTATCATTCATAGTGTATTGGTGCAAAGGGTTATTATGACCAAAATGAATGGTGATGCATGTATATATGTTGAAAGAGAGAAACCACCTATCTGTCCATGCCTGAATGTGGTCAAGGTGAGAATGTATGGATGATTTATCAGGTACACCAAATAGTTTTGAGTCATTGACATAAAGGGTTAAGTGGTTGTTGACTTCAGTAATCATATCATTTATATAAAGAAGAAACAATATGGGTCACAAAGCTGGTCCCTGGGGAACACTGTTTAGAATATTACAGGGCTGGGAGTAGGTACATTTGCTATCTGTTGTAAAGAGCTTTACAGTCTGATATCTACCAATCAGGAAGTCCATTAGCCAGTCTACTAATTCACGGTGGATTCCTGCTGCTATTAGCTTAAAATGAAGCCGATTATTTGGGACCTTATTGAATGCTTTGGCTAGGTCTAAAAGAATCAAATCAACAGGAAGGCCTTTGTCCACTAACTGGGTAACCTGTTCATAAGTGTCTAGAAGGTTAGTTTCCACATATTGTCCTGGAAGAAACCCATGCTGCCTGTTGGAGATAATTTTGTTAATAACAAGGTTTTGAAGAAGTGCATCATTAACAATCCTCTCAAGGACTTTTGCAACAGAAGATGTGAGGCTGATAGGTCTATAATTTTCAGCTTTGGATCTAGTCCCCTTTTAAAGATAGGTGTGATATAGGCTAGTTTCCATTGGGAGAGGACACACTTATGATCAAGAGAATTTTGAAAAAGTATAGATAGTGCAGGGGCAATTTCATGAGCAGCTTTTTTTTTACCAGATGAGGATGAATGTTATCAGGACCAGCACTTTTGTTGATGTCCAAGCTTTTGAGTTGTTTTTCAACCACAGAAGCAGCAACTGTAATGGAACTCACTTGCTTCTGGATGTTGTACTTTAAGTTGGGAATGGGACCATTATCAGGTTCATTTGTGAAGACTGATGCAAATTGCTCATTTAGAAGATCAGCTATACTTTGTGTGCCAATGACTTTGTTTCTGTCACTTGTTGTTAAGTGTTTTATGGATATCTGGTTGTGATCACTGCTTGATACATAATTCCAAAATTTCTTAGGGTTCAACTTGCTTTGGTTGGCTTGGTTGGCAAGTCTTGTCTCAAAATTATGGTACAGTTGTTTGGTGAGATTCCTTATTTTATTTGCAGGCTATGACATATTTTTTATAATGGCCTGGCTTATCCCTTTTTCTCCAATGGCGTTTCTTCAAGTTTCTTTGTCATTTACATACCACTAGTTTTTTTCTAAATTTAGAAAATGCATTAGCAGATCTTTGAAACTTCATAAATTGGTTTTGAGCAAAGGTGTGAAGCTGAAAATAGTTTTCTTGTACTTCCTTTAAGCAGAAGATCTGTTTTTCAAGGTTTCACTTTAATAACACAACAATGTTTAAAGGTCATCAGAGGTCACTGTCCTCTATATAGAGAAGGAGTGGAGGTAGGTACTTCAAAATACTTTACCAGGAGATGCTCTAGTCTGTAGACACATCCCTAATGATTTCTTTTTCCTAACCTATTGCATTTCCAAGATAACAAAAAGTAGCTAGACTAGAAGTTCACCCCCTTTTTACACTCCTTTCAAATATAATAGGCTAATTGCTTTTGTTGAACATTCAATTTTAAGTCATTTATAGACCCTCAGAGATGATGCTTTTTTCTCTTATTTTAGATACAGCTTATGTACCTATGTTAGCATCACTCTTGTTAAAACTGGTGTACCTATAAATGCAATTGATGGTGATAAAATTGAGAATCAATAAACACATGGGAAATATATAACATGGGCTATAGGTCTGTATTTGGATAAGGTTAGAAAGCTTAGGTTAAAATTGAATTTGTAAAAAAAGTGATTATTATATTCAGAAATTGCAAAAAAAAAAATACATTGAGCTGTATGTTCATTTTATTTGTAGGTCAGAAATATGGACTGCTACATATTTAATGATAGAAGGACATCAATGAGTACCTTTTCCAAATAGAATAATGTATTGATACAAAATAGAGCTCCTGGACTTTGTCCAGGTTCAATTGTTATGCTCTTGCTATAAAATTATCTTTTCCAGCATTATGAAGAGGCAAGAGAGAGTAATTCCAGATATTACTCTTTTACAGCAAAGGATTTAAATAGTAATGGCTTCTCAGGCTTTTCAATTCAAAATGATTGAAAATTGGTGATTTATTCACCACCCTATTTCTTTGAAGGTTGGTTACCTGTATTGCTAGTACAAGTACATATGTTTTAATATTTGCTTTGTATTGTATTCTCCAGTGCCTGATCTATTCCAATAGAAAAATAGCCAATATTATTTTCTGTTGAGGACTGGGGATGGAATGATTAGGTCACATCAGCCATTGTACTATCTTTCAGAAAAGAAAATATGTTCTTTTAACAGGTGTATAAATATTGAAGAGACAGTAGATCATATTTTACCAGAACACTCTTATTTCTCAAATGAGAGAAATACTCTGATCATTTAGGTCTGAAGGTTTCCATAATAGCCTACTAGTCTAGGGTTTTATTTGACTCTGTAAAAGTAAATAATTTGTAGTCTTGGATGTATTGGGTAGTGTTTAGTCTTCAATAAATATCTTCCATTGTCTGTTGTTTGGGTAGGATGTTCTACCTGTTGCAAGAAAAGATGATGGCTTCCTCTTCTTGAGTTTGACAGTAAAGAGGCTTGTCAGTTAAGACTATTTAGCCCTCTTTCTTTTGTCTCTATATATTCTACAAGGTAGTTGCAGTATTAGAGGAAATGCTTCATAGGCCTATATGTGATTTTATCAAGTTCAGCAATTTTGTTTCTACACATATTAAATGGGGACAGTTTTGTTTTTGGGTATATTGAATGGGGATGAGTTCTTTTTTTCAATGCAAGAAATTGATATTTAGGCTATTGTGAGGAAACTCTGAGTCCATTTAAGGGTTTGGGGGAAGGTGGGGACAATGGAGCAAAAAACAGAGCAGGGGGTATTTTAAACAAAAAACAGAGTAGGCCATGTGCTTATCTTGTTACAAAATAACAATAAACAAGAATTGGACCTCTGGGTATTGATTGGTACCCCAATAACAAATAAACTCCATAGGCTGAACACTACAAAAATAAGCAAATGCACCAGACTACACACAGAGACAAATTCATGAACCTCATTTTAGGGGTACTGAGTAAAACAAATCATACAAATGCCATAAATATTATGGCTCTATATACTGCCCTTCATAAAAAGGTCCCAACCAAAGCTAATTTTAAAAGCTGGAACTTATTTATTGAGATGATATGGTCAGGTAACATGTTCCATGATTTAATGGACTGATTTGCGAAATAACCCTGTCCAACCTTTCTCAAAACCCTTTTCTTATTCAATTTTAATGAATTCTGCTATGTTGGCAAATAATGGTGAAACTGAATAAAATAACTAAAAGATAAGTTTTCAACACCTCAAATTATCAATCACAGATAAATTATCAATTATCAACACCAATTTTCTTCTTTAAGGCCAATTATGGTGTCACTTTAAGGCCAATTATTGTGCTGGTGTATTAGAGTGTTATACACCGGATAACCAATTCGGCTTCAAGAAAGGAGTAGGCTGCAACCATGCTCACCATTTTATTGCTAATTTACTTCTACATGCTCATGAAAATAATGAGGTATTATATTTTGCTGGGTTAAATGTATCTAGATCTTTTGACAAAGGCATACATTTGCATATCTTTTTGACTGCTTATAAGCATGGATTAAATATTTCTGTCTTCAAATCAATACGTGATATGTCTAAAAAGCTAAATGCCAGAGTTAAGGTCATTGTGTCACCTGATATGGTGGAACTTACTCCTTCAATTCCAGTGAAAAAGGGCATTAGACAAGGCACTGTTACTTCCCCAACCCTGTTTAATAACACTGTCATTGTGCCACAACAGAATGTTCTAACCACATGTATATTTAAAGGTATTGATGTTTTGCTAGCTAACTATATGGATGACATCCTTGATATTAGCAGAACAGCCTTTGGAATTGAGCAAAATTTTCAAATTCTTGATAGTGAGTTTAAACGTATTTGTTTTTGATTTAATGAGAGTAAGACTGAGTTCCTGGTGTTCAATCACTGTTTAGATCGCCTAACAAATGTTCAGTTAGGTGAACATGTTATTAAAGCACAAGATACACTGACGTATCTCGGTGTACCAATTGGGTCAAATCTTTGCACCATGCTTCAACTTCCAAAAGATTTTTTTGCAAGAAAATTTAGGAATGTATATGGTTTGCTAGTTGCGTTGAAGTTAAAATTTAACCGCCGTATCTTAACTAGTGTTTATAATGCATATGCTGTTCTGCATCTACTCGCCCTTGCACCATTTTGGTCTCTTCTTACTGCTTCAGATATTAAGGATATATGGCCGTGTTTCTAAATGTAAAGCAAAATATTTGCTATGTTCACCTCTCTGGACTTGCAACAGCTCCCTATCCTTGCGGTACGGAGTTGCTAGTCCAGTGTTCATGGCGCAGGAAAGAAATGAGAGATATTGGAGGCAGATTATTGGTGAAAGTACCTCTGAAATTGTCCTTTGTTGATCATGTTTGTTCTTGTGTATAATTGCCCTTATTTGTATTTTTTTTCTTGTCAGTTCTTCTTTGTTTTGTTTTTTTTTGTCAAAATTCATTTGTTTCTTTCTCCTTTCTTTATTACTCCATCAGTGTTGTATTTTTATATATAATTTGAAGTTTTTTAACTAGGTCTAATCTATCCCTTTTGAATTGCAGAGATGATAGGCCCAAGAACTATAGACTTCACTCAATAGGCAAATACTTCAAATAGGGAAAAAACTTTGATGCCTGCTTTTGCACTTTTTCAATAAGCTGTGAATCAAATTTTCTTGTTGGATACTATAAAGATGTGCGGTATTTCGCTATTGGTTGTATCATGTCTTATACAGTATGGTAAAGCTATACAAATTAAACCCTCTAAACATTATTTTTGATTCAAAATAAACTGTGGCTTTATGTGATACAAGTAAGGCTTGTTTATCAAAACTCAACTGGTTATCAGAAACAATACCAAGGTCCCTAATAGAATCAACCAAATTTATCATTACATCAGTAATGGAGTACTGGTATACTACTACATTCACTAAATAATGAACTACATAGCATTTTTCTGGATTAATAAAAAAAACAAAAAATTTCTGTGAAAGAAATTTTCAAAATAAAATTCTCTATTTTACACCAATTAACCAACACATTTAAATCATGCTGTAGTGGAATGCAAGATAAAAAAAAAGCTAAGACTAGAGCATCATCAAGATAATAGAACCAAAACCTTTAATCCTAATTTCTCAGAGGCACTAGAAAGCAGGGTAATAAGCTAAAATATTAGAAGGGCAGAACAAGATTGAAGGGCAGAGAGAGAAGGGCAAAACAGGATGTAATGGAATTATGAATTGCTCCCTAAATTTAATCCCAATACTAAAAATATTGTAAGAGTTGAAAGTTTAGATGTAAGAATGGTCACAGATGTCATGGCAGTAATCAATAAGGTATGCTGAGTCTCTGGTTTGGCAAAAGTTTGAAGTAGCTACTGTTAAACAAGCGAAGAATCTAATAGAAGAATGCTCAACCTGGATAAGACCAGCTTGAAACATTTCATGATATTTATGTCAATTTGGACAATGTAGTAAGGGAGGAAATGTCTAACAGCTGGAAAAAGTATTTGGGAAGGATGGCAAAGCCAAATCCATGAATGGATTTTTTACTGGATTTTGGTGAATCTTCTAGAATTAGATTCCATGAATCTTCAACCTAAAAAATTAAGGTTGCTTGTTTTGGGGATTTTGAATCTTTCATTCACAGACTTTGCTAAAAGACAGAAAGCAATCTCTAGATGAATGATTTTTCCTGGAGCTATTTTCGGTGTGAGTTGCTGTTTTGCTTCCCTATGGAAACCATAGAAGTTGAAAATAAATCCTTTTCTCCATAATTTTACCTGAGAATGTGTCCATGATGGGTGTCTTGGATACAGGCTAATTTTTTTGGCGCATTTGAAGGAATAAAGAAGAACTGCATTTTTTAACCTTATCCCCAGAGATAAAGGCTTCTAGACTTGGAGCCTCATTTCATTTATGAATGGAAATGTTGCCTGGTTCAAAAAGAAATTTGTGCAATGTTAGTGGGACAAAAACACACTTGCAAATAGGCTAGGTAAAAGAGGTTGCTATCAAGGTGGGACTTGTCTTCTCTCTTCAATTATTTCTTATAAATGAGCATCAGAAAGGATAGTCAATTCTATGAGTTTGCTTTTTTACAAATTATGTAATGTAGCCTTTAAGGTTTCTAAAGACACTAAAGCTTCTGTAGCCTTATCTAGAAGTTGGTCATTTTTTCAGTAATTTACTATGCAAAGTCACCTCTCTTATTTTCCTTTGCATGCTTTAACATTTCTACTTTTTCCTGTGTTTATGTTTTGATGTTAATATAAAAAAAAACTGCACTGCAAGAATCACATCAGGAATGTGAACCCACTAATTAAAGATTGTTTCTATTGATTGCTTTTGAATATAACATATTGGAAGAAAGGAAAAGCTTGTAACACAAGAAAGCAAAGCTAAAATAGTGTATAAAAGCAGATGTGTATAGTTCTAAATAAATATTGCTGTGGCTTTTGGTAAAGCTATTAAGTAGGATACCTTTATTGATTAATTGCGTTAATTTGCACTTACTAATGATTAACATCTATGTTGGATCTGTTCAGCTGTTTGTTGATAATTGGCAAAACCCAGAGGGAAATAATAATTGTCTCTGGGTGGAAGGCCAGCAATATGTCATATCAATCAGTTAATTACCTGTTGAGAGGCACTGGGAATTACATTCATATTTGGAGGGTTTGTTGTTTCAGTCAGTACACAGTTTTGATATGAATGATGTTGTAGTTGGACCAGTTACCAATTTTTCACTGAGTCACTTGTTCAGTTGAAAAAAATTTAGTGTGTTCTGGAATTAACAATATGTTTCAAAAGCTTTTTTGGATGTCCTCTTGCCTTATGGGTCATAGTGTTTGCATCAAATGATTAGCATTGGGTTTACTAAGTTATTTTTGAGTCCATATAATGTCTCCATAACAGCATTAGGTAAAAGAGTGGGTATTTTATAACCCCTTTTGCTATTTACAGTATGGTGGTTTTGGGATACCAGTTATACACTAGGCTGTTGAGTTCTGAACCCCAGCAATCAATAATTTATAACTCGGGTATGGATGGGAGGTAAGACTACCAACCAAGTCCAAAATGGGTTTTGGAATTGGCTTAAAAATATTTCTTGAGCGGCTAAAATCAGTCTTTGATACCACACACTGCCATTACTTAAGAGGGCAAAACTAGGGGATTTTGCTTAGTGGGGAGAAATTCACTGACTGATTAAGTTTTATATTTTATTTTGTTGTTTTTAAGCTTTGCCATTATTTCTTGCTATTGAAAATCAGTAGAGACTTGCCTTAAAGGCAATGGCATAATTTTGTCAAAATCCTTGGGGAGGGGGTTCAAAGTTGGAGTCAGTTTTCCCAAGTCAAGTGAAAATGAAAAATGAGCCATGTAGTACCATAAAGGCAAAGGTATAGTAAAAGAAAACTGATTGGTTTCTGTGGTGGCTTGATTTATGTAGGCCTACCTTAGTTTTGACATCATTTTTAAAGACGATAAAGTTCATCTAGTGGGGGCAGTTGTCCCCGTGCCCTAGTGCGAATTGTGGTCATGCTGAAAGGGGGGTGGTCCCAACCTGAGCATATTTCAACACTTTTTTGCTAGTAAAAATCGTCTTTCCCCCTCCTCCCATATGCATCTAACCTGCGTGCTAATATGGGTAGAGGGATGCATCCAAACAATAGAAAACAGCTCCCTAAAGAAGAATTTAAAATTGATCCTAAGAATGTACTTAACTTGTAGTTTGATGAGTTTTAGTGTTTGCACTAAAAATATTAGTATTAGTTTAGTAATATATTTTTGAGGCAAAGTTATTTTTCTATGATGGCATCAGGATACTAGAGTTGGCATTTTCCACCCCCCCCCTTCCTTGCCTTTTACTATATGATAGTTTTTGAACACCAGTTATCCAGATGGTTTTGCACCTGTTGACTCCACCAAATCCAGGTTGTATCACATTTGCATCAGTGGGAGGTAAGATATACACAATAGTCTAAAATAGGTCTCGTAGTTGTCTTAAAAAGCTATAATTAAATTCTTATGATTGGCTTGAAAGTGGATGTTTAGGAAGAGCAAGATGTTTAGGGACTTGCTTAATACAGAATAATAAACTGACGGATTAAGTTCTCTGTCATATTTGGTTACTTTTTTAAGGTTCACCATTATTTTTTACTATTGACAGTGAGTATAAACTTGATTTCATAGGGAGGAGAGGGGGGGGGTCTCCTATCTGAGCATATTTCAAGATATCCCTTCTAGGGTAAATATTTTTACCCCCTCCCCTCTGGCACTTGCATATGTGCAACTATGACTGAAGATGCGCCTTGACACAGATGTGGGCTAGGGACCTCCCTCTCCCAAGAAGAATTTTAAAATCGCACCCTTAAATATAATTTTCTTATTTTTCGACTCTTTCTTTCCTCCAATAGTAAAGTCATCTGCTCCTATTATCCGAGGGTTTGACCAATGAGTGTACAAACATGCACACACAAAAAACTCAACAAAATTTAGTCACTGTCTTATGAGCTTTCACGCCATTCTCCATAAAAACATCCTAATGCAATAATTATGGCTCTCAAAGTAGACTGCAATATGCTTGGGAACAGCAATACATCCTCTTGAGAAAAAATTATTCCTGAAGTTTTCGCATGGTTGGTTAAGTGGATATTACAAGTATAATTCAATGATTTTATCTCACAAAAGCCAATTTAGTTTCCCTTGTTCAAAGGCTTCAAGCACTTCATAGTATAGTGTGGGGCCCTGTGGCCTCATAGAACCTTGCTTTGTATTTGATGCTGATTATTAATTCTGTATGTATGTTTGTTGTATGCTTCTTTTTTTTGGAATAATTCTACCTATTTATCTATATTTTTATGCTCTGTAAACCAACAAAATGCTTAAAACTTAGGAAATTGAACCTCCCCAATGTTTGGCCGTAGAACTAATATCTAAAATTAATTTGTTCAACCATAAATAACTTTTCTTCCTTTTTCTCACTGTGGCTCTTTCCAAATTTCAATATTTTAGATATGAAAAAGAGTTCTGACCTGTATTGAAATTTGGTAGTGAATAAACCTTTATTATAGAATATTACAAGTTGAATGTTATGGAGGATGTTCTGCTTTTAAGGCCTAGGAGGTCACAGAGAAGGAGGCAGCGTGCACAAGCTAAATATGTCTTTAGAATGCTGCATTTAGAGAAAATTCTTCCACAACGTGAAGAAACTCCATCTATTCGTAAGTAGCTACTCATTTTCTTTTATCAAGCATATCATCAACTTTGGTTTGTTCATGATAGATCTGCTGTACTAAATATTGGTTTCAAAGAAGCCAAAATTCGACAAAGAACTTGAATGATGCATCTAACATAACATAATCTATAACATATAATAGACAGTTACTTAAGAAAATAAATAACATCACTTAAACAGTATGTTATATACCAATTGTTAATCTGCTTTCTTTTTTTTGTCATTCCTACATTTCATTTTTCGTTTTTTATCTATTTATTTATTTATTTCTTTGAAAACTCGTCATACAAAAGCGACAAGACGGAGTAGTAAAATAAAACAAAATAATAAAGACAGCAATTAGACACTTTGCAAAATACAAGGCCAGCAAATGTACAAAAGAAAACAGAATAAAAAGAAAAAGACTTCTAAGTGAACGAGTATTAACAGAAACATTTACTATCTAATGTGGCCATTATCTTACCACTGCAAGATATGGCTCAAGTGGCATGACAAAATTAATCGTTAAAATTCACAATACTTATTAATATGGCAATACATGAATCAATTATACTATAACAAATAAACGCAAACGATTTTCGGGTCCAAGGTGGGAGCCAAAGGCGATAATGTTAGCCTAATATGTATAAGCCTTTATCAACAAAAATATATGCAAAAATTAAACTAAATTAATCGAACATATAAATAAAAGGTTCAAAATAAAACAACAAAAGTCAAAAAGCTCATATCTTAATAATATTCACTATGACGACTATTGATCACTGCAAATAGCAGGAAAATCAAACAAAATGAGGATAACTATGCTGGTAGGCTATATCAAAATAATGTAACACCAAGGAAACGGTTCCTTTTTGATTTGATAATAAAATCTAGCAAAACGAAATAGTCTATTTATTTAAAAAACTTATATTTGCCCCAGGTCAAAAGAACGCCAAAGCATGTTAACTCTTTCCAGGGTTTATTCTGTTTTGACCTTTATTTACTTGGTTCAAACTTGTTCTGGGCTGAATATACAGAATGTCATTGTTTACGTTATTTTGAAATCTTGATCTGTCTTTTAATTCAGTCATCATATGGGGGGATTAGTATTGCTAGCAATGAAGGGGAATATGGACCAAACACAATTTATAATACGCAACTAAAAGACAGGTCAAAACTTCGAATAATGTAAATCAAGTTGGAATATTGAAGTCACGTTATAATTTTAGTTTAGGTCTCCTTTGGTGCAAAGAAAAAAAATTGGTCTGTTCGCGTAGCAAAGTAAAGATGACCTTGTGAATCCTTACATAATTTTTTTTGCCTCGAGAAATATCCACCATTCCCACTTCACTGTGAATCTCAGTGACTGAGCTGAAATACTCAAACTAAGCCTTTATTGTATAGCCTGGGCTGAAATGTAGTTGGGACAAATATTATGCTGCAATAGAAAAACTGAAAAAAAATGATCTGTTCGCGTTGCAAAGTAAAGATGGCCTTGTGAATCCTCACATCATTTATTTTTTTGCTCGAGAAATATCATCCATTCCCAGTTCACTATGCATCTCAGTGACTGAGCTGAAACACTCAATCTAAGCCTTTATTTTCTTTCTCTTTTCTTCTCTTTAGGAAATACTCAGGTTGCAGGAGCTTTAAACAAGATGGGATGGAGAAAGAGGATTTGCCAGTGCATTTATTTCAAGTGGACTACTACTTTGATATGTTTGTAATAGTGTAGGAAATGCTGGTTAATTTTGTGTTTGGAAAATTAGAAGATTCTGCATTTTTTAAAGTCTTTGGGTAATGAAGAAGGGCCAATTTTGAGATCTTGTTCACTCAAGATTATTTAAAATTCATATTTTGATAGAATACCTTTGTTTTTCAATATTTAAATGGCTGAAAGACTGGGCGAAAAAGCTTTCATGAGAAAGAAAACGAGGACGATTTTTCTACAACCAGATTTATTTACAACCAGCACAGTGATATAATTAGAACAGTAATAAGAAGAACAAAGAAGAGAAAAATACATAATTAACAATGAAATCAGATTTGGTGAAGATGGGATAACATTTCGCGCCGTACAATAATTAACACCTGTGGAGTTCATAAAAAAACATAGGACAATAATAAATACATAATTAACCAAAAAAGTCAGGTTAAACGATAGTGAGAAGATAAATGGTTATAAGTCCTTATTTAAAATGATACTGTTATTGGAAACACACCCAAAAAGTGAAGTTAGGTTAATCCTAATGAAAAAGAACAAAACATGATGATATAATTATGCTTTAGAAACAAAATTATGGAAACCTACCATAACCTAAGCTAACCCCCACCCCCACTCCTAATGTGAAAATGTCTATCCCAAATTATACAAGTCCAACGCATTCTGTCTAAGTCAGGGGTGGATCCAGGATTTTTAGGTGGGGGGGTGTGCAAAACAGGTTGATCTGAGAAAAATTTTTTAGGGGGGAGGGGTGCAAAATAGGTTGATCCGATAAACTTGCGTTAGGAGCCATTTTAATTAACGCAAACTTGGGTTATTTAAGTTAATTACACTACTTTAGACTACCCTGGGGGGGACCTCGCCCCCCTGGATCCGCCACTGGTGTATGTCCAATGCATTGTATCATGCATCGCTTGTTTTTGTAGCTATGAAACCGGTTTTCTGAGATGTAACCTAAGCGTAATTCTTGAATGTGTTTATAATAGCTGACAAGTACCTTTAAAATTTCTGGTTGGATGCAATACCTTTGTTTTTTAATTACTAAATGTCTGAAAGACTTTTGACTGGGCAAAAAGGCTTTCTTGAGAAAAAAAATGAGAAGGATTTTTCTTTTCTTTTATTTTTAATTTAGAGAATATCTTCTCGTTTTATATCAAATGTCCTCAGTAAACCTTTGTTACTAAGCCAAAGATTAGAGAAAACAAATAAGTGAAGAAGCTAGGGTTCGTCTAAAAAAAAGAACCAACGCCATCTATCACTACCCGTAAATTCTGAACGATACTTAACAACCCAAATATACAATTTAGTGATAGGTCTGTTTCTTTTGTTACTTCCTTTTTATACTTTGCTGTGCCTGGGAACAAAGGTAAACAGTGTAACCGAGATGGTGCAATAGGTACGGCTCAGCTGTATTGTTAAAGGCTGCACCACTAATGATACTGATGGGTTTGTTCCTATGCGGTTTGTGTTAAGTACCAGAAATTTTTATCTATTAAACCTCCTATTTCTTCGGTACTAAGGATAAAAAACAAGTAACAAATCCTATTGGATAATCGAATGACCTTTTTTACAATCACCACAGTGCGGCTGTGATTATTAGAAGTACGACATACGCCATTTTTGTAACTGTCAAGGAGAGAAAAAAAAAACAGAAAAAAGTTTGTCGGCTGTTGTAGCTCTAAAGGATGAGACTAATGGAAATAAATGAAATATATTCTAAACCAATTTTTTATGCTCTTTTCACTGGTATAAAAGTTTAAATATTCCCAACGAATTCAAATTATTCTATTTTATGGTGTATATCTCCTTTTTCCTTTACGTGATTCCTATCCTGTTCTGTCAAATATATTTTGTGTGAATTCAAAATTAATCCATTTTTGGTTTTTTCTCCTTTTTCCTTAACAAAAAATAAGACAAATGCCATCAGACAAATGCTCAATAGGATAATCCTCTTTTGTAAAAACTGGTATATGTCTCTTTTTATGTTCATAACGGTGCAAGATAGGACAATTTTGACTGCACCATTCGATCCCTCGTGCTTAGTTTACTTAAGATACATACATTACTCATTTTCGACCAAAATGACATATGTCGCGCTTTGAATTATCATAGCCGAGTGATATAATTATATTAATAGTTATGGAGCAGTAATAAGGAGAAAACAAGAGACAAATACATAATTAATAATACAATCAGATTTGGCAAAGATTAAATAACATTTCACGCCGAACAATAATTAATAATTGCGAAGTAACACTGAGATAGGAAAAAAAAACACACTTGACGAAAAACTCGGATTAGACGATGGTGGGGAAATGCTCATGTGTCATCATTTTGTAAACAAAAAGCTACTAGAGTAGGTTCTAAAGTAAAATCGATTCTTAAAGCTGTATTTCGTGTCGGCCCCTCAGAAAATGTCAGTGTGGATGAACATTTCGTACGCTTTTATTTAGGGCACAGTCAAAAAATTTCTTTCTCTTGTCAGCAAAATTGTGTTTCAAGTAATTGCAAAATTAATGTTTACGCACTTGTAAATATTTACTCAGTTTTGGAAGTCCGTCTAGCTTAGCTTCTAATAGTTTTCGTTTCATTCAGACTTGACCTTTTTTTAGACAAAATATACGGGAGGAAAGTCAATATTGAACCAATATTTTTCGGTACTTGTTAATTAAACGAAACACATTCAAAAATTAGGCTTAGGTTAGATCTTAGAAAACCGGTTTCATAGCCACAAAGACAAGTGACGGGTGATAGAATGCATTGGACTTATAAAATTTGGGCTATATATTTGCATATTAGGGGATGGAGGGGGGGGGTTTAAGATTAGGTTAGGGGCGCTGTCCAAATACTTTACCCCCGCCCCTAAGGTGCAAATATATAGCCCAAATTATATTATTGTATAAACTAGAGGCTCTATGAAGGTGATATTTCATTGGGATTAACCTAAATTCACTTCTTGGGGGTGTTTTGTTTAATTAACAAGTACCATATTTTGTATTAGATAAGATTTATTGTTCGTTAAATGAAGGAATTGCCCCCCTCCTCCCGAAACAACGCCCCTGCCTCCAACCTCACTCTCAACTAAAATTGAGGTTCCCTTTTGCCAGTTTATCTGAGTCTATTGGCAAACTTTGAACATTTCAAGCTCATCCAGAAAATAAATTATTGTTCGTTAAATGAAGAAATTGCCCCCTTCTCCCGAAACAACGCCCCTGCCTCCAACCTCCCTCTCAACTAAAATTGAGGTTCCATTTTGCCAGTTTATCTGAGTCTATTGGCAAACTTTGAACATTTCAAGCTCATCCAGAAAATAAATTTTTTAGTCTATTTTGGTTAAAAACTGTTGAGGCCATATTTTGACTGTTGTCAGTTCTTGGGGGCGTTTTGTTTAATTAACAAGTACCACATTTTGTATAAGATAAGTTTTATTGTTCGTTAAATGAAGGAATTGCCCCCTTCTCCCGAAACAACGCCCCTGCCTCCAACCTCACTCTCAACTAAAATTGAGGTGCCCTTTTGCCAGGTTATCTGAGTCTATTGGCAAACTTTGAACATTTCAAGCTCATCCAGAAAATACATTTGTTAGTCTATTTTGGTGAAAAACTGTTGAGGCCATATTTTGACTGTTGTCAGTTCTTGGGGGCGTTTTGTTTAATTAACAAGTACCATATTTTGTATAAGATAAGATTTATTGTTCGTTAAATGAAGGAATTGCCCCCTTCTCCCGAAACAACGCCCCTGCCTCCAACCTCACTCTCAACTAAAATTGAGGTTCCCTTTTGCCAGTTTATCTGAGTCTATTGGCAAACTTTGAACATTTCAAGCTCATCCAGAAAATAAATTTTTTAGTCTATTTTGGTGAAAAACTGTTGAGGCCATATTTTGACTGTTGTCAGTTCTTGGGGGTGTTTTGTTTAATGAACAAGTACTATATTTTGTATAAGATAAGATTTATTGTTCGTTAAATGCAGGAATTGCCCCCTTCTCCCGAAACAACGCCCCTGCCTCCAACCTCACTCTCAACTAAAATTGAGGTTCCCTTTTGCCAGTTTATCTGAGTCTATTGGCAAACTTTGAACATTTCAATCTCATCCAGAAAATAAATTTTTTAGTCTATTTTGGTGAAAAACTGTTGAGGCCATATTTTGACTGTTGTCAGTTCTTGGGGGTGTTTTGTTTAATTAACAAGTACAAAATTTTGTATAAGATAAGATTTATTGTTCGTTAAATGAAGGAATTGCCCCCTTCTCACGAAACAACGCCCCTGCCTCCAACCTCACTCTCAACTAAAATTGAGGTTCCCTTTTGCCAGTTTATCTGAGTCTATTGGGAAACTTTGAACATTTCAAGCTCATCCAGAAAATAAATTTGTTAGTCTATTTTGGTGAAAAACTGTTGAGGCCATATTTTGACTGTTGTCAGTTCTTGGGGGTGTTTTGTTTAATTAACAAGTACCATATTTTGTATAAGATAAGATTTATTGTTCGTTAAATGCAGGAATTGCCCCCTTCTCCCGAAACAACGCCCCTGCCTCCAACCTCCCTCTCAACTAAAATTGAGGTTCCCTTTTGCCAGTTTATCTGAGTCTATTGGCAAACTTTGAACATTTCAAGCTCATCCAGAAAATAAATTTTTTAGTCTATTTTGGTGAAAAACTGTTGAGGCCATATTTTGACTGTTGTCAGTTCTTGGGGGTGTTTTGTTTAATTAACAAGTACCATATTTTGTATAAGATAAGATTTATTGTTCGTTAAATGCAGGAATTGCCCCCTTCTCCCGAAACAACGCCCCTGCCTCCAACCTCACTCTCAACTAAAATTGAGGTTCCCTTTTGCCAGTTTATCTGAGTCTATTGACAAACTTTGAACATTTCAAGCTCATCCAGAAAATAAATTTTTTAGTCTATTGTGGTGAAAAACTGTTGAGGCCATATTTTGACTGTTGTCAGTTCTTGGGGGTGTTTTGTTTAATTAATAATTACCATATTTTGTATAAGATAAGTTTTATTGTTCGTTAAATGAAGGAATTGCCCCCTTCTCCCGAAACAACGCCCCTGCCTCCAACCTCACTCTCAACTAAAATTGAGGTGCCCTTTTGCCAGTTTATCTGAGTCTATTGGCAAACTTTGAACATTTAAAGCTCATCCAGAAAATAAATTTGTTAGTCTATTTTGGTTAAAAACTGTTGAGGCCATATTTTGACTGTTGTCAGTTCTTGGGGGTGTTTTGTTTAATTAACAAGTACCATATTTTGTATAAGATAAGATTTATTGTTCGTTAAATGCAGGAATTGCCCCCTTCTCCAGAAACAACGCCCCTGCCTCCAACCTCACTCTCAACTAAAATTGAGGTTCCCTTTTGCCAGTTTATCTAAGTCTATTGGCAAACTTTGAACATTTCAAGCTCATCCAGAAAATAAATTTTTTAGTCTATTTTGGTTAAAAACTGTTGAGGCCATATTTTGACTGTTGTCAGTTCTTGGGGGCGTTTTGTTTAATTAACAAGTACCATATTTTGTATAAGATAAGATTTATTGTTCGTTAAATTCAGGAATTGCCCCCTTCTCCCGAAACAACGCTCCTGCCTCCAACCTCACTCTCAACTAAAATTGAGGTTCCCTTTTGCCAGTTTATCTGAGTCTATTGGCAAACTTTGAACATTTCAAGCTCATCCAGAAAATAAATTTTTTAGTCTATTTTGGTTAAAAACTGTTGAGGCCATATTTTGACTGTTGTCAGTTCTTGGGGGCGTTTTGTTTAATTAACAAGTACCACATTTTGTATAAGATAATTTTTATTGTTCGTTAAATTAAGGAATTGCCCCCTTCTCCCGAAACAACGCCCCAGCCTCCAACCTCACTCTCAACTAAAATTGAGGTGCCCTTTTGCCAGTTTATCTGAGTCTATTGGCAAACTTTGAACATTTCAAGCTCATCCAGAAAATAAATTTTTTAGTCTATTTTGGTGAAAAACTGTTGAGGCCATATTTTGACTGTTGTCAGTTCTTGGGGTTGTTTTGTTTAATGAACAAGTACTATATTTTGTATAAGATAAGATTTATTGTTCGTTAAATGCAGGAATTGCCCCCTTCTCCCGAAACAACGCCCCTGCCTCCAACCTCACTCTCAACTAAAATTGAGGTTCCCTTTTGCCAGTTTATCTAAGTCTATTGGCAAACTTTGAACATTTCAAGCTCATCCAGAAAATAAATTTTTTAGTCTATTTTGGTGAAAAACTGTTGAGGCCATATTTTGACTGTTGTCAGTTCTTGGGGGTTTTTGTTTAATTAACAAGTACCATATTTTGTATAAGATAAGATTTATTGTTCGTTAAATGAAGGAATTGCCCCCTTCTCCCGAAACAACGCCCCTGCCTCCAACCTCACTCTCAACTAAAATTGAGGTTCCCTTTTGCCAGTTTATCTGAGTCTATTGGCAAACTTTGAACATTTCAAGCTCATCCAGAAAATAAATTTTTTAGTCTATTTTGGTGAAAAACTGTTGAGGCCATATTTTGACTGTTGTCAGTTCTTGGGGGCGTTTTGTTTAATTAACAAGTACCATATTTTGTATAAGATAAGATTTATTGTTCGTTAAATGCAGGAATTGCCCCCTTCTCCCGAAACAACGCCCCTGCCTCCAACCTCACTCTCAACTAAAATTGAGGTTCCCTTTTGCCAGTTTATCTGAGTCTATTGACAAACTTTGAACATTTCAAGCTCATCCAGAAAATAAATTTTTTAGTCTATTTTGGTGAAAAACTGTTGAGGCCATATTTTGACTGTTGTCAGTTCTTGGGGGTGTTTTGTTTAATTAATAATTACCATATTTTGTATAAGATAAGATTTATTGTTCGTTAAATGCAGGAATTGCCCCCTTCTCCCGAAACAACGCCCCTGCCTCCAACCTCACTCTCAACTAAAATTGAGGTTCCCTTTTGCCAGTTTATCTGAGTCTATTGGCAAACTTTGAACATTTTAAGCTCATCCAGAAAATAAATTTTTTTGTCTATTTTGGTGAAAAACTGTTGAGGCCATATTTTGACTGTTGTCAGTTCTTGGGGGTGTTTTGTTTAATTAACAAGTACCATATTTTGTATAAGATAAGATTTACTGTTCGTTAAATGCAGGAATTGCCCCCTTCTCCCGAAACAACGCCCCTGCCTCCAACCTCACTCAACTAAAATTGAGGTTCCCTTTTGCCAGTTTATCTGAGTCTATTGGCAAACTTTGAACATTTTAAGCTCATCCAGAAAATAAATTTTTTAGTCTATTTTGGTGAAAAACTGTTGAGGCCATATTTTGACTGTTGTCAGTTCTTGGGGGTGTTTTGTTTAATGAACAAGTACTATATTTTGTATAAGATAAGATTTATTGTTCGTTAAATGCAGGAATTGCCCCCTTCTCCCGAAACAACGCCCCTGCCTCCAACCTCACTCTCAACTAAAATTGAGGTTCCCTTTTGCCAGTTTATCTGAGTCTATTGGCAAACTTTGAACATTTCAAGCTCATCCGGAAAATAAATTTTTTAGTCTATTTTGGTAAAAACTGTTGAGGCCATATTTTGACTGTTGTCAGTTCTTGGGGGTGTTTTGTTTAATGAACAAGTACCATATTTTGTATAAGATAAGATTTATTGTTCGTTAAATGCAGGAATTGCCCCCTTCTCCCGAAACAACGCCCCTGCCTCCAACCTTACTCTCAACTAAAATTGAGGTTCCCTTTTGCCAGTTTATCTGAGTCTATTCGCAAACTTTGAACATTTCAAGCTCATCCAGTAATTAAATTTTTTAGTCTATTTTGGTGAAAAACTGTTGAGGCCATATTTTGACTGTTGTCAGTTCTTGGGGGTGTTTTGTTTAATTAACAAGTACCATATTTTGTATAAGATAAGATTTATTGTTCGTTAAATGAAGGAATTGCCCCCTTCTCCCGAAACAACGCCCCTGCCTCCAACCTCACTCTCAACTACAATTGAGGTTCCCTTTTGCCAGTTTATCTGAGTCTATTGGGAAACTTTTAACATTTCAAGCTCATCCAGAAAATAAATTTTTTAGTCTATTTTGGTGAAAAACTGTTGAGGCTATATTTTGACTGTTGTCAGTTCTTGGGGGTGTTTTGTTTAATTAACAAGTACTATATTTTGTATAAGATAAGATTTATTGTTCGTTAAATGAAGGAATTGCCCCCTTCTCTCGAAACAACGCCCCTGCCTCCAACCTCACTCTCAACTAAAATTGAGGTTCCCTTTTGCCAGTTTATCTGAGTCTATTGGGAAACTTTGAACATTTCAAGCTCATCCAGAAAATAAATTTTTTAGGCTATTTTGGTGAAAAACTGTTGAGGCCATATTTTGACTGTTGTCAGTTCTTGGGGGTGTTTTGTTTAATTAACAAGTACCATATTTTGTTTAAGATAAGATTTATTGTTCGTTAAATGAAGGAATTGCCCCCTTCTCCCGAAACAACGCCCCTGCCTCCAACCTCACTCTCAACTAAAATTGAGGTTCCCTTTTGCCAGTTTATCTGAGTCTACTGGCAAACTTTGAACATTTCAAGCTCATCCAGAAAATAAATTTTTTAGTCTATTTTGGTAAAAACTGTTGAGGCCATATTTTGACTGTTGTCAGTTCTTGGGGGTGTTTTGTTTAATGAACAAGTACCATATTTTGTATAAGATAAGATTTATTGTTCGTTAAATGCAGGAATTGCCCCCTTCTCCCGAAACAACGCCCCTGCCTCCAACCTTACTCTCAACTAAAATTGAGGTGCCCTTTTGCCAGTTTATCTGAGTCTATTGGCAAACTTTGAACATTTCAAGCTCATCCAGTAATTAAATTTTTTAGTCTATTTTGGTGAAAAACTGTTGAGGCCATATTTTGGCTGTTGTCAGTTCTTGGGGGTGTTTTGTTTAATTAACAAGTACCATATTTTGTATAAGATAAGATTTATTGTTCGTTAAATGAAGGAATTGCCCCCTTCTCCCGAAACAACGCCCCTGCCTCCAACCTCACTCTCAACTAAAATTGAGGTTCCCTTTTGCCAGTTTATCTGAGTCTCTTGGGAAACTTTGAACATTTCAAGCTCATCCAGAAAATAAATTTTTTAGTCTATTTTGGTGAAAAACTGTTGAGGCTATATTTTGACTGTTGTCAGTTCTTGGGGGTGTTTTGTTTAATTAACAAGTACTATATTTTGTATAAGATAAGATTTATTGTTCGTTAAATGAAGGAATTGCCCCCTTCTCTCGAAACAACGCCCCTGCCTCCAACCTCACTCTCAACTAAAATTGAGGTTCCCTTTTGCCAGTTTATCTGAGTCTATTGGGAAACTTTGAACATTTCAAGCTCATCCAGAAAATAAATTTTTTAGGCTATTTTGGTGAAAAACTGTTGAGGCCATATTTTGACTGTTGTCAGTTCTTGGGGGTGTTTTGTTTAATTAACAAGTACCATATTTTGTCTAAGATAAGATTTATTGTTCGTTAAATGAAGGAATTGCCCCCTTCTCCCGAAACAACGCCCCTGCCTCCAACCTCACTCTCAACTAAAATTGAGGTTCCCTTTTGCCAGTTTATCTGAGTCTATTGGGAAACTTTGAACATTTCAAGCTCATCCAGAAAATAAATTTGTTAGTCTATTTTGGTTAAAAACTGTTGAGGCCATATTTTGACTGTTGTCAGTTCTTGGGGGCGTTTTGTTTAATTAACAAGTACCACATTTTGTATAAGATAAGTTTTATTGTTCGTTAAATGAAGGAATTGCCCCCTTCTCCCGAAACAACGCCCTGCCTCCAACCTCACTCTCAACTAAAATTGAGGTTCCCTTTTGCCAGTTTATCTGAGACTATTGGCAAACTTTGAACATTTCAAGCTCATCCAGAAAATAAATTTGTTAGTCTATTTTGGTGAAAAACTGTTGAGGCCATATTTTGACTGTTGTCAGTTCTTGGGGGTGTTTTGTTTAATTAACAAGTACCATATTTTGTATAAGATAAGATTTATTGTTCGTTAAATGAAGGAATTGCCCCCTTCTCCCGAAACTACGCCCCTGCCTCCAACCTCACTCTCAACTAAAATTGAGGTTCCCTTTTGCCAGTTTATCTGAGTCTATTGGCAAACTTTCAACATTTTAAGCTCATCCACAAAATAAATTTTTTAGTCTATTTTGGTGAAAAACTGTTGAGGCCATATTTTGGCTGTTGTCAGTTCTTGGGGGTGTTTTGTTTAATTAACAAGTACCATATTTTGTATAAGATAAGTTTTATTGTTCGTTAAATGAAGGAATGGCCCCCTTCTCCCGAAACAACGCCCCTGCCTCCAACCTCACTCTCAACTAAAATTGAGGTGCCCTTTTGCCAGTTTAGCTGAGTCTATTGGCAAACTTTGAACATTTCAAGCTCATCCAGAAAATAAATTTGTTAGTCTATTTTGGTGAAAAACTGTTGAGGCTATATTTTGACTGTTGTCAGTTCTTGGGGGTGTTTTGTTTAATTAACAAGTACTATATTTTGTATAAGATAAGATTTATTGTTCGTTAAATGAAGGAATTGCCCCCTTCTCTCGAAACAACGCCCCTGCCTCCAACCTCACTCTCAACTAAAATTGAGGTTCCCTTTTGCCAGTTTATCTGAGTCTATTGGGAAACTTTGAACATTTCAAGCTCATCCAGAAAATAAATTTTTTAGGCTATTTTGGTGAAAAACTGTTGAGGCCATATTTTGACTGTTGTCAGTTCTTGGGGGTGTTTTGTTTAATTAACAAGTACAATATTTTGTATAATATAAGATTTATTTTTCGTTAAATTAAGGAATTGCCCCCTTCTCCCGAAACAACGCCCCTGCCTCCAACCTCACTCTCAACTAAAATTGAGGTTCCCTTTTGCCAGTTTATCTGAGTCTATTGGCAAACTTTGAACATTTCAAGCTCATCCAGAAAATAAATTTGTTAGTCTATTTTGGTGAAAAACTGTTGAGGCCATATTTTGACTGTTGTCAGTTCTTGGGGGCGTTTTGTTTAATTAACAAGTACCACCTTTTGTATAAGATAAGTTTTATTGTTCGTTAAATGAAGGAATTGCCCCCTTCTCCCGAAACAACGCCCTGCCTCCAACCTCACTCTCAACTAAAATTGAGGTTCCCTTTTGCCAGTTTATCTGAGACTATTGGCAAACTTTGAACATTTCAAGCTCATCCAGAAAATAAATTTTTTAGTCTAATTTGGTTAAAAACTGTTGAGGCCATATTTTGACTTTTGTCAGTTCTTGGGGGCGTTTTGTTTAATTAACAAGTACCATATTTTGTATAAGATAAGATTTATTGTTCGTTAAATGAAGGAATTGCCCCCTTCTCCCGAAACTACGCCCCTGCCTCCAACCTCACTCTCAACTAAAATTGAGGTTCCCTTTTGCCAGTTTATCTGAGTCTATTGGCAAACTTTCAACATTTTAAGCTCATCCACAAAATAAATTTTTTAGTCTATTTTGGTGAAAAACTGTTGAGGCCATATTTTGACTGTTGTCAGTTCTTGGGGGTGTTTTGTTTAATTAACAAGTACCATATTTTGTATAAGATAAGTTTTATTTTTCGTTAAATGAAGGAATTGCCCCCTTCTCCCGAAACAACGCCCCTGCCTCCAACCTCACTCTCAACTAAAATTGAGGTTCCCTTTGGGCAGTTTATTTGAGTCTATTGGCAAACTTTGAACACTTTAAGCTCATCCAGAAAATAAATTTTTTAGTCTATTTTGGTGAAAAACTGTTGAGGCCATATTTTGACTGTTGTCAGTTCTTGGGGGTGTTTTGTTGAATCAGCAAGTACCCATTTGTCGTTGCTGGGACCCATTTCATGTCACTTGCAATTTTCTCATTTCACACCAGATATAATAAACTTTATGCCTTCGAGGCATAAATATACCATAAACTTAATTGAATTTTTAAGCTCATTTTAAGCTCATCCACAAAATAAATTTTTTAGTCTATTTTGGTGAAAAACTGTTGAGGCCATATTTTGACTGTTGTCAGTTCTTGGGGGCGTTTTGTTTAATTAACAAGTACAATATTTTGTTTAAGATAAGTTTTATTGTTCGTTAAATGAAGGAATTGCCCCCTTCTCCCGAAACAACGCCCCTGCCTCCAACCTCACTCTCAACTAAAATTGAGGTGCCCTTTTGCCAGTTTATCTGAGTCTATTGTGAAACTTTGAACATTTCAAGCTCATCCAGAAAATAAATTTGTTAGTCTATTTTGGTGAAAAACTGTTGAGGCCATATTTTGACTGTTGTCAGTTCTTGGGGGTGTTTTGTTTAATTAACAAGTACCATATTTTGTATAAGATAAGATTTATTGTTCGTTAAATGAAGGAATTGCCCCCTTCTCCCGAAACAACGCCCCTGCCTCCAACCTCACTCTCAACTAAAATTGAGGTTCCCTTTGGGCAGTTTATCTGAGTCTATTGGCAAACTTTGAACATTTTAAGCTCATCCAGAAAATAAATTTTTTAGTCTATTTTGGTGAAAAACTGTTGAGGCCATATTTTGACTGTTGTCAGTTCTTGGGGGTGTTTTGTTGAATCAGCAAGTACCCATTTGTCGTTGCTGGGACCCATTTCATGTCACTTGCAATTTTCTCATTTCACACCAGATATAATAAACTTTATGCCTTCGAGGCATAAATATACCATAAACTTAATTGAATTTTTGTTGGGGGGGGGGGTATCTGGTTTGGGACTCATCAAATAAAATATGAATCACATGAAAAAGTATAGACAATTGTCACCAAAATCGTAAAAGCAGACTTAAAAGGGGACCTAAGACGGTGGCTTTCAAAGACTTTCGCGACTGTGTGCGTTTCTACTCTGGGTTATTGAGACGCTCTTCAAATACTGATTTAGTCAAAAGTCAAATACTCAAATCAAAAGTCAAAAAGTCAAATACTGATCTTCGAATACTGAAACGGATGGTAATCTGATTTAGTAGTGTATGAAGTTCATAATTCTAACAAGGTAAATATTCAAAATCTGTATGGAAACTTTAATCTTATACCAGGCAAGTCACTTCTGGAAAATATAAGGGGGAGACTATTATTTTTATCTCGGTTGTTTTTTTTTAATAGCTCGCAATACTGCACCTCTAAAAAAGGAAGTACAGCTCAGTTTCTGGTTAGCTTTTATTCTACTCTCTTGTTTTGCTTTTCTGGTATATGTTGTTTTATGAAGTTTTGAATTCACTTTGACATTATTCCGTTTAATATAAGATTTAATATATCAAAATTTAACGTTTGAGGATCAGAAAAAAAGATAAATAATAAACAGAAAAAAATTAATATATTCGTAGCTTAGCTGTTGCTGGAAGTTAACACGTGACAAGATAAACACTTATTACTCGAGTCTCTCGAGTGGCTCTCCCTTTCTCTCCCCTTGCTCTTTACGCTAAAGTTTGACTTTTTGTCCTGATTCTTTAGGAAAAACTATTCAAATACAAGGGCACTAAGATTTGAATGAGAAGTGTATTTAAAGGGCCTTCAGGCTTTAGGGTAAAGAGTGAGAGTTGAGGAAGGGCAGTCTCCTCATATACAGAATAATTTATGTTCGTTTCGGGTTTTGATGTTGCTCTTTACTTTCAGTTAAAAAAACTTGTATATTTATTTAATTGGATAAGGGATGCTCGAACGTTCTAATTGACGTTTTTAACCCCTATCTCTTTATATAAAACAGTGATTTGGTTCCTAAGGTGTTCAACAGGGGAACTCAAAACCCTTGATGATGATGAACCCCTATCTCTTAACCCTAAAATCTACTTCTCTTTGGTTCCACCAATTTATCACCCTACGTTGATGCTTCGTTGATTGACATCGCATTTTCTACTTGCTTAAATTAGTTGATCAATAAAAGTGTTAAAAAATGTTAAAACCCTTATCTATTGCTTGTTTTATTCAGGAAGTTGGGTTTAGTTCATTTAGTAGCCCTTATGACGAAGGAAAACACCCTCGCTATCGCCTAGATTTTATGTATGCTTTGAGAAGACAAAACTTTTGTGTTGAAAAAAAGGATTTAATCAAACAATTTATGCTTATTCATTTAAACAAATTGCTGATCAAAGATTTGAGTTTGATAATCCTGGTTTAGAATATTTTACCGTTCCAGCACTGTCCAGTATTAAAACTTAAAGTACACAGGACATCAAAATAAAATAGTTTTGCCCCCTTGACTCATCCTCGGGCTGTTCATTCGTCAAAACCGCAATTTTCCAAGGTTTTTTCTTCGGTTTCATCAAAATTATGAAGTTTCAAACAGTCCGTGGTATGAACTGTAAGGAGCGACCCGGCTCTATAGTGACCGAAACTCTAAAAAGCGAAATTTTGATACCAATAGAGACATGGAAAGAATCATATTTTTATGCTGATTTCAAATATATAAGTTTCATCAAGTTTAATCTCACCCATCAAAAGTTACGTGCCTGAGAAAATTTGCCGTATTTTTGAAAAAAAGGGATAAACACCCCTTAAACGTCATAGAACTTTAATGAAAACCACAACATCAGATTCAGCGTATTGGAGAACCCTACTACTGAAGTTATAAGCTCCTATCTGCAAAAATGTGAAATCTTGTATTTTTTACCAGAAGAAAGATCACGGAAGCGTGTTTATTTGTTTGTTTTTGTTTTTTGGTTGTTTTTTTCCAGGCGTGATCATGTCTACCCAGTGGTCCTAGAATTTCGCGGGAGTGCTCACTCGAACGTAAATTAAAAGTTCGAGTGCCTTTTTTAAGTGACGGTAAAAATGGAGGGCAACTAGGGCCCCTCACACGCTCATTTTTTCCCAAAGTCACCCGATCAAAATTTTGAGATAGTAATTTTCTTCAACATGGTCGAAAAATACAATAACTATGTCTTTGAGGATGATTAATCCCCCATAGTCCCCGGGGGAAGGGCTGTAAGCTATAAACTTTGCCCAATGTTTACATATAGTATTGGTTATTGGGTAGTATACAGAAGTTTTCAGGGAGGGATTTTTTCTGGTAGTTGGGGGGGTCGGGGGTTACGTGGGAGGATCTTTCCATGGAGGAAGTTTTCCTGGGAGAAGGTACATTGCTATGAAGGGGATGCCAGGTTTCCCAGCATTATTAAAAAAAAAAGATTGGAAATTAAATACAAAAACCAATTTTTTCAACTGAAAGTAAGGGCGACATCAAAACTTAGAATAAACAGAAATTATTACGTATGGGATCGGGTTCGCCTCCTAGTCATTACCTCGCTCTTTACGCCAAAGTTTTTTTTTGTGCTTTCATCGGAGCTATTTATTCTAATTAACGGCCTTGTGATTAAGGGGTCATTCTTAAAGAATTGGAACAAAATTTGAGCTTTAGCGTAAAGAGCGAGGTATTGACTAGGGGGCGAACCTCCTATTATATATAGTAAAAATATACGAATATAGAAGTTCGTTACGTAAGTTAATTCCTTAGTTAAGTCTGATCAAAATTTCGAGAAAGCCATGTAGCCAAAAAAAAAGTAAAATCAATATGCAAATTTTGTTTTAATTATTCATGTACGGTGGGACAAAATCAAAGCTGCATTAATTCAAAAACGTTCAAAAATTAAAAAAAAAGATGTTTTATAATTGAAAGTAAGGAGTGACATTAAAACGAATAGAAATTATTCCGTATATGAAAGGGGCTGTCCCCTCTTCAACGCCTCGCTCTTTACGCTAAAGTTTGACTCTGTCTCACAACTTTATTTTTTAAAAAAATAAAAAAGTTTAGTGTAAAGAGCGAGGCGTTGAGGACGGGACAGCCCCTTTCATATATGGAATAATTTCTGTTCGTTTTAAGTTTTAGTGTCGCTCCTTACTTTCAGTTAAAAAAACTTGTTTTTTTTTATTGAATATAGGACAGTGTCAAATTTTAGTCAGTTTTGCCACATAGAATCATGAACATAAATCATAAATACTTATCAGTTAAATTCGACAAAGCTTTCTGCTGACGCTATCAAGCACCACATAACTGAATATGGAAATTTCAATAATCAAAAATTGAATTTTCGAAACTTTTCAAAAAAAACTTAAGTTTTTACAGTCCTTCAATTTGTCAGTTTTACGGTCCTTGGTACTTTTTTTGTCCTTGGTAATTTTTAAATTGCTAAAATTTTGAATTTGTTTAAAAGTTTAAAAATTTTAATTTTTCAATTTTTAAATTGCTTAAGGATAGCTTACACAGGTGTAAAGATCAGTTGTGTTTGTCTGTTTGAGTTCTTATTTATTGATTAACCATTTTAGGATTTTGGGAATCCAATGATAGGGCTGTAAGTCCACTACCAAGGAGTGGTCATCGTTTGGTTACAGATGGCACATCACTTTACCTACTGGGAGGATATAATCCCAATATTGAAGAAGAGGAACTGCTTAGAAATGGTGGTGTAGTTCTTGCAGCGTCGGCACCCCTCTTTTTAGAAGTATGTTATATTTCAATTCAACAGGTTATCCGAGTGCTCTGGATTTGGGAATTATGGCTCAGTTTTTTTAGCAAATTTTAATGATCCGAAATACACATTAGTAAATGAGTGGTAAATATGTACATAAACTAGGTGAGGTAATGGTCAGGTAATAATTTTAGTAAATCAGTCAAGCAATAAATTTTCCAAATAACTAATCATTCCTTTTTCTTCTCCTTATAGGTTTTGTGATACAAATCTATGAGAATTGAGAACAAAACTCTGGTTTTAATATTATCATGACGCATTCCCATCATTTTTTGTGAACAGGGGGAATAACTCTAATAAAATGACCAAGGTATAAATATAATTTATAATGAAATATTACTTATAAAACATAAACAACAACTTCCATTTTATAGTCGTTTTTGTGAATCGATACTGAAACACACAGGTTACCAAGGCCGTTTTTTTTTGTGTGTGTATGTGTGTGTTTGTGTGTTTACTGTCTCTTAAGAGCAAGTGATAACTATTTTCGGAATTTTTTCATCTCAAACAAATTAAAATGTTATATTATATTCTAAAGTATGTTGTATTTTAATTCGGTACTCTTCGTAAATACAGGACACATGAAAGAAAGACCGCATCGAAATCTCAGAGCCGGTATTCACAAACAGATTTCCGCGGCATTGTGAGATATTGCTCAGTCCGTGACAAAGATTTACACGTTAGTTTTTGGGGTTTAGGGGACTTAAAGGTAGCTAGGTTAGGTTAGATTACGTATTTAATATATCTTATGCTTTACTGCCATGCTTTATTTGTTATGGTGATTTCAAATATATAAGTTTCATAAAGTTTAGTCTTAACCCATCAAAAGTTACACGCCTGAGAAAATTTGCCTTATTTTCAAAAAAAGGGGTAAACACCCCCTAAAAGTCATAGAACCTTAATGAAAATCACACAATCACATTCAGCTTATTAGAGAACCCTACTGTAGGGGTTTCAAGCTCCTATCTGAAAAAATGTGGAATCTTGTGTTTTTTGCCACAAGAAAGATCACGGATGCGTGTTTATTTGTTTGTTTGTTTTTCTCCCATGGGTGATCGTATCGACCCAGTGGTCCTAGAATGTCGCGGCAGGGCTCATTCAACTCCCACATTAATTTTTTTCCCAAAGTCACCCGATCAAAATTTTGAGCTAGCCATTTTTTCAGCATGGTCTAAAAATATAATACCTATGTCTTTGAGGATGACTTAATCCCCCACAGTCCCCGGGGGAAGGGCTACAAGTTATGAACTTTGCCCAATATTTACATATAGTATTGGTTATTGGGAAGCATACAGACATTTTCAGGGGGGATTTTTTATGGTATTTGGGGTGGGGGGTGGAGGTTACGTGGGAGCATCTTTCCACGGAGGAAGTTTTCATGGGGGAAGGGACATTGCCGGATTTCCCAGCACTATTTTAAAAAAGATCAGAAATAAAATATAAAGAAAACAAGTTTTCAACTGAAAAACTTTTCAATATCAAAACTTAAAACGAATAGAAACTGTTACGTATATGATTGGGTTCGCCCCCTAGTCAATACCTCGCTCTTTACGCTAAAGTTTTTTTTAGTACTTTCATAAGAGCTATTTATTCTTATTAACGGCCTTTGTGATTAAGGGGTCATTCTTAAAGAATTGGAACAAAATTTGTACTTAGGAGTAAAGAGCACGGTATTGACTAGGGGGCGAACCCCCTAATATACGAAATAAAAATATACGAATAAAGAAGCTCGTTACGTAAAGTTAATTCGTAAGTTATGTATATTTATTACTAATAAAAACGTTCATAAATAAAATTAAACAACTTTCAAGAAAGCCATTTAGCCAAAAAAAGTAAAATGAATATGCAAATTTCGTTTTAATTATTCATGTACGGTGAGCCAAAATCAAAACCTGCATTAATTCGAAAACTTTCAGAAATTAAATAAAAAAACAAGTATTTTTTTTATCTGAAAGCAAGGATTTATATTAAAACTTAAAACGAACCAAAATTATTTCGCATATGAAAGGGGCTGTCCCCTCCTCAACCCCTCGCTCTTTACGCTAAAATTTGACTCTTTCTCACGACTCTATTTTTTAAACAATAAAAAAAAAACAGTAAATACCCTCCCTCCAAAAAAAACCTACCCCCGGGAAATAGCCCCCCCCTCTGGAAAATACCCCTAGTGGCTGGTTGGTTTGCAATAAATTTTTACTTATAAAAGAAGGACGAGAGCTCTCAATTTTTGAACGAATGAGCATTCTCCGAAGTTTCTACGACCATGAGGTGGAAGTGGGAATGAGGAAGGGACAGTCCCTTTCTATACGGAATAAATTCTGCTCATTTCGGGGTTTGAGGTTACTCTTTACTTTCATAATAACAGTGTAGACCAAAAATATTCCCAGAAATCAAGAGGGATTGAATATCAATTTCACGTTTTAGATGTGTATAAAAAAATGGCCTCTCCACCAGAAAAATAATAACGAATAGTAACGAATAAGATTTAATAAGAATAAAAAAGTAGTAACGAATAAGATTTTTTGACTTGATGCTGCCGAATCTGCCATTCCAATCGTTGATAGTATCTACATAGCTATCTCTTTTATCCCCTCGAATTCCTAGTTTAAAGTTCTCGCCCTAAAACGTAGATGATTTTTTGGTTAATTTTTAAATTTTCACTGAAAATTTGAAATGTCAATTTTAGGTTTGGAAGTTCAATATTGCAAGACGAGTATGGAAACGACTAAATTTTTCTGGCTTGATGCCACCTCAGCTAGCATCACATTCGGCGGTTATGTTGCCTGATAATGTGCACATAGTAATGTATGGTGGGACTGGTTTCCCCTTTGGTCAGAATTCCTCAAATGCATTGCACGTGTTTAACACAGAACGGGAAGAATGGGCAGAAGTTAATTGTAGCGATGATACAACAGCTCCGGATCACTTGTATGGCCAGGTAATTTCCATTGCTGTTCTTCAGCATTTTTCTCTTATCAACAATATAGTTAATACAGTTATAACCAAGTGATTCTTGTTTTCTTGCCCATTTTATGCCGAAAATGATTGGAGGGTAATGTTTTCTGCTTTCTTGCCGTTTTTGCTGTCTGCACCCCCCCCCTCCCCCCCCCACAACCATTACATATCACCCGCTAGACGAGGATTCCCAGAGTTTTCCAAGAGTATACTCTGGGAAGAGTTTTTGTACCTAAATAAATCAGAAGGCACCACCTGATTTTTCAAATTATTTACAATACCTTGAGAATGCCTAAAAGAACAGAGTTGAAACTTTTGGGGGTGTTTGGAGGGTTGGGGGTAAAATTGATTTTGAAGTTCGATTTGGGGGAGGTGACTTGAATGGCACTGCGTGTGTCCAGGTCATCAGTTTACTATATCTGCAATATTGTAATATTTTGGGAACTGCTTTACGAACGCAGTTGAAATTTTGAGGCAATATTAGAGTAAGGGAACGGTAAGAGGCAAGCAAAATTCAAACGTGGAGTAGAGGGAGTAGCGGCTAATCAATTATGCCAAAAATCCAGACAAAAGTAATGCTTTTGATCTATAAACTCCTAGGGTACCTAACATTTTGGTTAAGCAGCGACTTGAATCCAAAACTTTATATGCAGACTCGGTGTCACAGAAATGGCTTATGGTATTCAGTTGAAACTTTCAGAAAATGTTGAGAGGTGAGGAGGTAAGTGGATTATCAAAAATTATTATTCTGTTCAAAATAATCAAATGGCTCAAAACTATACATTCAGGAATGACATGACCACCCAGTCCTAGAGCAGTTTTAATGATTTATGGGTTTCCAATTGTTTGCTCATGTGACTTATTTCGGGAATAGCCTTAAGAATGGAGTTGAAGCTTCCAGAAAGTCTTGGAGTGGGGCCAAGTGTACCTAAAGCTTTGATTTCGGGGAGAGGACAGAAGTAAATCAGAATCAGAAGATATCAGAAGTAATCAGAAGATACTGTATATATGAAAGTCATCGATCTACAATATTTAAAATATCTCGGGACCAACTTGTTGTTTGAAGTTATTAAATAAAAAAAACAAGTTTTTCCAACTGAAACTAAGGAGCAACATTAAAACTTAAAACGAACAGAAATTGTTACGGATATGAGGGGGTTGCCCCTATCCTCAACACCTAGCTCTTTACGCTAAAGTTATTTAGTACTTTTAAATAATCTTCTTGTTGTTATAATTAAATTACTGTTGTGTTTCAGGAGTCGTTAATAAAGAATTGAGACTAAATTCCAATTTTAGCCTAAAGAGTGAGATTTTGAGTAGAAGGAAACCCCCTCATATACCTAATAATTTCTGTTCGTTTTAGGTTTTAATGTTGCTCCTTATTTTTAGTTGAAAAAAACTTGTTTTTTTAATTTAATTTCTGGTCCTTTTTTGTAAATAAAGCAAGAATATCTGGCTCCACTTCCACGGAAAAATCCCCTCCTCACGGAAATATCCTTTAGACAACTCAATCCTGTTGAAAATTTACCCCGGCCAATAACCCTTGATATTTCTACTCGTCAAATTGAGTCGGCAAAGAAAACAAGACATACAAAAAGAATTTTGTATAGGAACTCTGGTAAATACCCCTAGTGTAAAAATTCCCCTGAAAAGCTCACCCCCTGGAAACTTCCCTCGTCATGGAAAATTCTCCCCGTGGAAAATCCCCCCAGGAGAAAATTCTCCCCCCCCCCCACCACCCAAAAATTTTAAAAATACTTCCCAATGACAAATACTATACGTAAACAATGGGCAAGTTTTATAGCTTAAAGACCTTTCCTCAGGGGCTGTGGAGTGTCATGCTATCTTCAAAGGCATTGCTATTGGGCCTTTCAACAATGCTGAACAAAATGGCTGTTTCAAAGTTTTGATGGGGCGATTTTTGGAAAAAAGTCACCCCCTGGAAACTTCCCTCCCCGTGGAAAATCCCCCATGCAGAAAATTCATTCCCCCACTTGAAAAATGTATACATGCTTCCCAACAACAAATACTATACGTAAACAATGGGCAAATTTTATAATTTAAAGAATTTTCCTCAGGGGCTGTGGAGGGCCATGCTATCTTCAAAGGCATAGCTATTAAGCCTTTCAACTATGCTGAACAAAAGGGTCATTTCAAAGTTTTGATGGGGCGATTTTGGGGAAAAGGGGGCATGGGAAGGGGCCTAGTTGCCCTCTACTCACTTAAAAAGGGCACTAGAACTTTTATTTTCCGTTTGAATGAGCTCTCTCCCGATATTCTAGGATCACTGGGTCGACACGATCACCCCTAGGAGAAAAAATAAAATAAACACGCATCCGTGATCTTTCTTCTGGCAAAAAATACAAAATTCTTCATTTTTGTAGATAGGAGCTTGAAAGCTGTGCAGCAGGGATATCTGATACACTCAATCTGATGGTGTAGTTTTCATTAAGATTCTTTGACTTTCAGAGGGTGTTTCCCCCTATTTCGAAAATCAGGCAAATTTTCTAAGGCTTGTAGCCTTGGATGGATAACACTAAGACTAATGAACTTATATATTTGGAATCGGCATAATAAGCTGATTCCTTTGATATATGTATTGATATCAAAATTTCATCTTTTACAGTTTTGGTTACTATTGAGCTGTGTCGCTCCTTATCTACATTTAGTTAGCTCGGACTGTTTGAAAACTAACAGTTACTATTTTTAACAGCTCATTTAATTAACTTTTTTTTTATTAATGACACTTGGAATGTATCAACTTAAACAAACAAGAAGTCATAATAGCTAAGTAAAAAACAATAGAATTCTTATAATAAATAATTATAATAGAATAATAATTTCTTATAATCTTACTTAGTTTGTAGATTCTCCAAAGCCGAGAATTGTGCGTAGGGTCTACAAAACCTGCCATCTGCCAAACATCTTGAAGGTGAACTGCAGCCTTCATGTCCTATCACTATGGCTGTAGATGCAGTTTTGTACTTCTCAAATTCTGGTCATGCCTTCGTAAGTTGTGTTTTGATCGACATCTTTTGCACCTCCCGCCGCAGTGTAACTTCTACACTGTAATTGGGAGTCGATTTTCCAGCATACGGAGGATGTGGCCAAGGTACATGGATCTTTTACATCTCAGAATGTCATTAATTAATGGCTGACCGACTTAATTGTGAACTTCTTAGTCGGTAGTTTTGTCCTGCCATGATCTGTTCAAGACTCATAATGCACATCTTATCAAAGGCTAGAACACATTTCTCAAGTTGGACGATCAGCTTCCATTGTCTAGTATAGATGGCAGTGGAAATCACGCTGTAATTCAGGAGGCAAATATTTAAGTGTATGGTGTATTTACCAAAGGGCAAGACCGGTTTTGACCTGTCAAAAGCCGACGTCACTTATCGGATTCTCCTCTTGATTTTGTTGGCTAATTAAACATCCTATTTAGTTCAATCTCTGTTGTGCTTAAGGTTCTTGACCTGCTCAGCTCTACAAGTTTTGCATTTTAGTATCAGCTGTTTACATTTTCTACAACTCTACACTACACTACATTTTCTACACTGGGCCTTTCTGTGTATGGTGTCGAGTAGCAGCTATAGTTGCTGTTCCGCTTCTTGAGGAACAACAACATCAAAAGTGAAGTCCAGACCACTGATCTTGTCGGATGCTAATCTTCACACCAAGTCCCAAATACTGTCGGAGAATATATATATATATATATATATATATATATATATATATATATATATATATATATATATATATATATATATATATATATATAATATATACGTATAAATTGAAAAAATAAGAGAGTAGTAATCAACACTTTGAAATCATAACTTCCGTGCCTTTAAAACATTGTTTATAAAACTTTCAACCGCCATAATTAGATCCCTAGAAGAGGTCTCCAAAATACAATTTGCTTGCATCTGCAGCCAACATTTCATCGGTCTCCACGGTAGGCTCAGTCTCAAGTAAAACTTCTCTCCATACACTACTTTAATCTGCTTATAAAACCTTAGAGTAACTGGCTTCACAACATCAGTAAGCCAGACCTGGATTACCTGGTCCCTAAGCCGCGAATCTAGCAATTTAAGGAAAGCATCACGTTTGCAATCGGGACCCTGGCCTTCATTCCATGCCCTTGCTAAACCAGCTTTATCCAATAGGGCTTTAACCTGTTTTGGCCATGTTACCTTTCTAGGATATTTCAACATCTCGTTATAAGCCACCTTCGCATGACGGTTATCTGGCTAATATAATACCTGTAACCAAAACTTGATCCTCTTTATGACCCTTTTATGATGCAAGTTTGGTAAAGCCAGGTCATCTCTAAGAACCAAACTACTAAAATTATTATTCAAGCCAAGTACTTTTTTAAAATACACATACTGCGGGGACTCCAATTGTCTCACTATCATTGCCCCACTATAGTCTCACTATAATTGTCTGACTATAGTGGAGTAGAGCAGATGCAGCTGCCTTTCCACGAGAAATCACCAACTTAATGTGTTCGGTCCAGTTCCCATTTGCTGCGAGTACATATCACAAGCACTTATATCTAGGGACTACCTTTATTGACTCACCTTTACAAGTAAATGACAAATCATGTTGTCCGTTGGGTTTACTGCTATGAAAGATGACAAACTTGGTCTTGGATGCGTTTAGCTTCAATTTCTTTGGTTCTAAGTAAGCTTCAGCTAGATCCAGGAGATTTTGAAGCTCCTCGGCTGACTTAGCCACCAAAGCCGTGTCATCAACGAATAGTAAACAAGAAAGTAGAGTATTCGCAAGTGATATGGCCAGGGCCCATGTCTGTTCAAGGTGCTCTGCAAAATTCTTAATGTATAAAGTGAAGAGCTTCTGTTACAGTGTGCGTCCTTGACGGACTCCTTTAAAGGTTCTGAATGGCCTAGATACTCCTTGTTTAGCAATGATAACTATTGATAAAGTAATCTCATACATACTAATTAAAAATTTAATAAAGGGCCTAGGTAGCCCTATCTTAACTAGATAACAAACAAAATTGGCCTATCAATGCTATCAAATCCTTTCTCAATGTTTAGGAAAGCGATATAGAGCTTACCCTTTCCCTGCAACTTTTCCCCATGAGAGTATGAAGTATGAAAACCCGGTCAGTTGTTGAGTATCTCTTACGGCATACCCCTTGCGTCTCGCTTATGATATTTCCCCTATCTAGCCAGCACCCCAATCTAGCATCCTAAACCTTTTCCAAAAATTTACTAATAATTGGTACTAGACTTATTGGGCAATAATTACTATGCATCATGCGGTCACCCTTCTTAAATAACGGCTTTATTACCGACATATTCCACGCTGCTGGCCATCTACACGAATCTAGGACTTCATTGAACAGACTTAAGAGAATCGGCTATAGGGATCCTATTAATTTTTTATACGTAGTAAAGTGGATTCCGTCATTACCTGTAGAACATCCTCCACAGTGACTCTTAATACTTTTCTTAAACTCTTCCTCTAATCTTCTGTATGAACTGGTAAGAAGGCTCTGGGAGGGGGAATTCACTAACAGCAGGATCGGTTGACTGAACCACCATTGACTTGTCACGTGGCGCACGCATGAACTTCCAGAATTCTTTCATACTGACCGATTTGTAGGTTTGTAAACAATTTTCTTGTTCTTTAATTTGGTATAAAAGTTTCTTCCTCTTTGCTAAAGACTTCTGTTGCTTTCTAGCTAATATAAATGCTAGTAAGGCTTCATGTCGTTCCATTGACCCAGTAGCATTTTTTACCTTCTTTAATAAACTAAATATACCCACCTTGCTGAGTTTACACTCATCATCGAAAGAACCCCATTTTCGGCGGTGTTGGTTTCAGGACTCAGCCTACCTCTTCAAGGAGAAACTGCGTCATTGAGACTATGACTATATTTGGGTCCAAAGGACTGTTACTAAACCTTTTAATTCGTCCAAAATCTCTTCTGAACAAAATCGAGCCTTAAGCATTTTAATTTCTTCCTCAGACCAATCCTGACGCAACATTTTTGCCCCTAGGGCTTGAGTTTTGCAGCTAACATGGGGGAGAGCAGTCAAATGGGATAGCCTACTAATTTGGAGAGAAAATTTTATCGGAAAATGATCTGAACCCAGCACGTGGAGAACCTCAAAGTCCAAAACACAATGACCAAACTCCACGTCTACCAATGCATAATCAATGACACTAGGGTTTGGCCACTAGGGTTGACACTAGGGCTTAGCCCCGTGAAGCAAGTGTACTCACCTCTACCTCTGATCTTGCCAAATCTTCTGTTACAAATTGTTAATCCATAATCTTCACCGTATGTTAATAAATTTCTCCCACAGGTATTTGGTCCGCTAGACAAGTCGTTACTGCTCCTTGGCATCCTGAAGACCTCCCGCAGGATTTCTGCTTTCTCGTCGAAAAAAAAAAAAAAAATCATTTTTCACGTAATAAATTGGAAGCATGAAAATCACCTACTACAACCAGACGGTCGCTGGGAAACTTCTATTTAATAAAACGCGTTTCTTCATGCAACACAAGCCACGTATCTTCAGAGGAGTATGAACTATTTTGCGGCGCAAGATATACAGAACCAAAAATAAAAAAGATATTTTCACACTTAATATTCTCAGATTGGCTGGCAAGTCTTGCTGCAGAAGAAAATGAGGTCTGGCTAAAAAACATAATTACTCCACCATAATTCCGGTTATTTTAAAACCTTGAATATTTCAGCACCTAATTCTAAGCACACGGTTGACGGAAAGGGGTATTTGACCACACTGATCCTAGTCCTCACCACTCATATTCTCTGGGGAGTCTCCGCCCCTACCTTTTGAAGATAAATTCAAACCACTTAGCTCTGCTTGTGTAATTTCACCACCGCTATCAGTAGTGATATTCTTGCGCCCACTGCGAATTCCTCTTTTGTGAGCATCTTCGGGACTAATAATCGTGTCTAATCTTCTCTTTGATTTTCTGCTGGTAACCTTTTTGTGGGTTTGATTAAGGCAAGCCCCGTTTCTGTTGGTACTGACGCCAAAGCTCATACTTTGAGAATTAAGAACACCTGGAGCTTGGGAGTTAGCTTGATGGGTCTGTGAACTAGGCACAGTACTAGGTTTAGAAGCCCTTAATTCTATCCTCTCGGAAATTAGGTCATAATAAAATGTTTGACCTTCAATCAAGATGCTTGTCCCTCTTAATTTGGCTTCTTGTCCACGCAACAAAGCCTCATTCAATTTCGGTTTGAGTTCTTGGCGTGCCTTAAACTCTAAATATGTATAGTCTGGGGTTACAGAAATATTTATATTTTGTTTGAGGAGTCGACCATTACGCAGGATTATATCACAAAGTTCTCTATTATTAAATTTCACCAATAGCCTATAGGGCACGCCGTACCTGGTTTACTAGTCCCGAGGCGAAAAACGTCTTTAAAATCACGCCTGGTCAGGCTAAGTTGGGGTGGATAGCAATTTATTGTCACCATAATCTCTTCTACGAGACTTCTTGGGGGCGGATTAGTTAATTTTAAGCTATAAATGGTCAAGTTATGCTGCTTAATGTCTATTTTGGGTCGTTCAGACCTTTTCTTTTCTTCATATAATTGGTTTCGATGTTGGTCGATTTCCAATTTTACTGCTTCATCGCGGCTCTTTGATACGGCTTTGACAGCCGCTGATTCTGACTCTATCGCAGAAATACTAGTAGTGACTTCGTGGATCTGGTTTAATTTAGCATCCATTTGTGATAATTTTTCGAGAATCGCCGCGATCCCAGTCGATTTGGCCATTTTCTATTTGTTCATAAACTCTTACCAAAAATATTATAGTGAGAATAAATAACAAGAAATTAACAGTTACTGGCAATGGGGGCAATTAACCCCCACCCCACTTTCCAAAAATACTTTGCTAAAGTTGGCTTTGACTACTTGAATTGTTGGCCCAATTTATAATGAACTTTGTCAGGTCCAATTATACTGTAATATATGACAATCCAGTTCAAACATAATAGTTAAATAAAATCAGAAACCGGTTTTTCACGAAGGTAACTCCATGTACGCAGAGAGTTGTTCACTGAATGAATGCTACTGAAATACTGTTATATTCTTGTGCAATGACAAACATAAGCGGTATGGAAGAATACCCTGTTTCATCCTAGAAATTAAATAAAAAAACAAGTTTTTTTTAACTGAAAGTAAGGAGCGACATAAAAACTTAAAACGAACCGAAATTATTCCGTATATGAAAGGGGCTGTCCCCTCCTCAACGCCTCGCTCTTTTCGCTAAAGTTTGTCTCTTTCTCACAACTCTATTTTTTAAAACAATAAAAAAAACTTTAGCGTAAAAAGCGAGGCGTTGAGGAGGGGACAGTCCCTTTCACATACGGAATAATTTCGATTTGTTTTAAGTTTTAATGTCGCTCCTTACTTTCAGTTAAAAAAACTTGTTTTTTATTTAATTTTTGAACGTTTTTGAATTAATGCAGCTTTGATTTTGGTTACATTTGTATAACCCCACCCCCCTCCTTCCACTTGGATTTGCCATAGCTTGATTCTGCAATGTTTACATTATACATGTAAAAAGAGTATAAAACGGCAGGTTATGCTTCACATCAAAGTTTTTCGGCAACGTAAAGGATTTCTTTAGTTGAATGGCATATTTCTCTTTGAAAAAGACGGTCAGAGATCGTCCTCTGCACATCCCTGACCCTTTGCACATGAAATGGCTCTGGGGAAAAAAGGAAAATAATACTAATAGTAACAATAATAATAGTAATAATAATAATAATAAATATTGCATAGATGGCGTATAGCTCTATACAACGAACGACTAATGCATTAAAATTAAAATTCAAATATCTAGTAAGAACAAAATAATTTCCCATTATTGTTTTGTGTGTGTCTAAACTAACGCAAAGACACTAAAAATCTTCAAAATAAAAGTCACCTTTTTTCCTTTATACCAAGTTGTGTAGGTGAAGGTCCTTATCCCTTCGACCTAGCTTAAACAGAATCCAAGCTCTGATATACTGACCTGAAACACATTCCTTTCATAATTCCCCTCTTCTTTTGGTTGGTCTATCCTTGTAACAGTAGAACAAAAATATGGATCCAAAAAGGAACCACATGCCTTTTGACTCTTTTGAAAGAGTGCTCTGATAGCCCCTTGCCCCTCCCCCCTTACCAGAAAATCAGCTAAAGTGTTATATGTGTTTTTGATTAATCGCCTAAGGATCAATTAATCGATCCTTATTTGATAACTCTTATGTTTTAGGGAGTAGCTGCATACAAGGAAAAGTTCATTACTGTTGGCGGGACTTCTGGTCACAGCTATTCTGCTGACATTCATGCGTTTGATTTTGAACTAAGAAGTTGGAAAAAACTGAATAGGACGTCCGAAAATGATTTTTTGATAGAAAGGTGAGTAGAAAAGAATGTTTGTGATAGCGTACTCCTCAACATGTACATGCGCGTTTTCTTGTGTGTATGCTTGAGTGTGCGTATAAGTTTATATTTTCATTTTTTTTCTGTTTGAATTAATTGAATTAACTCACGAAATAGTTGTGAAATATTTGAAAGGCTATTAGAAATACTTCTAAAAACTAATATTATCAGAAATTATTACCATAGATATGTTTCATTGATCGGATTCCATTCCAAAAAAGTCCATAAATAAATTCATTCAGTCAAACCTAGTGCAAAAACTCCAATTTTGAGAAGGAGAGGGGATGAAACTGGCGGCTAAGCCGTCAATTAAACATGCAAAAAAATTAATAATAAATAGTTAAAACAATTAGAATAACTATTAAGCGGCAAAAATCTACGTCAGAAGACAAATCGCTGAGTAAATTTGGACTTCATTTCTCATGATACCGGATGAAGAATTTATTCGACCAGCTACTATAGAATTGTGGCACTAGCTCTTGCTGCTTTTGTTTTTAGTATTTCAACTTTTTTTCTTTTTTCTCCAACTCTTCTTTCTTCTTTAGTTCTATTTCTTTTCTTTTTAGTAAGTAAAAATCAGATAAACCATTAACATTATTAGAAAAGCTAGAAAATTTCAATAATAGAAGAACGTCTCAAAAAGTGCTTTCTCTATTAATGATCCAACAAGTGAATACGTATTACTGCTGTGTTATAGGTAATTAGATTATTGTGTATTCTGTGTATTGTGTATTTTAGGTAATTGTTAAAGGAGTGAATTTAAAGCCATCTATGTTTTAATATCCTGCCTTTGTGCTTAATAGATTTATATTTGTTTAAATAAAAGCTGCACAAGATTCAGCCAATGGGAAGGTAACCCTAGCTCCACCTCTGTCTCTTCCGGCAGTTCCAGTTATCGTTCTTCCTAGGATTGTAAATAATAGGCATAAGTATGAGGAATGAAGCATATACATATGGTTGTAATTTTACGATTAAATGAATACATTTCCCGCTCTTCCCTTCGTAAAGAAGATTTGTTAAAGTTTTTCTCCTCCAAACGAATATCATAATTCTGCATGTTATTTTGTAGATACAGACATGAGATAGTGTGCCATGACGACCAGATTTTGCTATTTGGAGGAGGTACAGCTACTACTGTTAAGTCTCTCCAGCTATTGGACGTTTTTAATATAGAAACAAAAACATGGGGAATAATTAGGACAAGACGTGACCCTGAGAATGGATACCCAAATGATAGAAGGTGCCACTCTGTCGAGAAATTTGATCACTGTAAGTAAGTCAGCTGACTAAAATCAATATCGCTCATTTATGCTTTTATTCTTGCCAGTTTTTACGGTTTATCTAAAGTCTTTATAGTTTTATATTTATATACTAATTCTTAATGGTTCATGTCCGTCATTGGAAATTAAGTTACCGAAGCAAATTTCGGCGATCCAATGGTCGATTTAATGCAACGTTAATCAAAAGGCGGACCTTGTAAAGAAATAAGTTTAAAAAATAACATATTTTTAAACTGAAAGTAAGGGTAAATATTAAAACTTAAAATGAACAGAAATTATTCCGATATTATGGGGGATGTGCCTTCCTCAATCTTCACTCTTTACGCTAAAGTCTTGAAGTTCTTCAGGAATACTTCGAATTCAAGTTCAACGGCCCTTGTGTTTGCGTAGCCTTTCGTAAACAACTGTGACAGAAAGTCAAACTTAAAGAGCGAGGGTTGAAGAAGGGGTCAGTCTTGATTGAGAGTTCGTTGTGTTAACACCTTGTTTTTGAATATTAACCTTTTAATAATGTAAGGTTTCAACCTGTGCGATTCCCTACAGACATTTATAATTGGCTTATTTTATTTACTTGCTATTGACTTTTTTGCTGCTTGAACATAAATTCCCTTGGGATTTAGTGACTTAATAAGTACAGAGACTCAGACAGAAAGATTTAATTATCTCAGAGGATTGTATTCTTTGTGCACAGCAGCGATATCTATTAAGGACCAGATCATTGCAGCGTCTACTCAAAAAGAATAACCAGCAAAATAGATGGCGTGCATTGTATTGAATTCAATAAATGGTCTCAATTTAGCTATGGGAGTACAAAGAACTCAAATAACTTGAAGAAGACTTTTGTGTGCGTAATTTTTGCGCAAAAAAATTCTCCCAAAGCGTGTATTCTGTCTAAATTGAAGTCGAAAAATAACAGTTCAAAACAGCCAAATAACAACGAGAAGAACCATGATCAATTTAAAACGAATACTATTTTCCCAAATGAAAACTTGTTGACAAAATCACCAATCGCTCCTGGCGTGGCACCGAGACTTATGCTGGCTTTAGAATATATAACGGTGGAAAGAAAAGACACGTTACAGCAGTAAAATACAGCCAGGGGCTGTTTTAGGAAGGAGGGACATTTGCCCCTGGTGGAGAAATTTTAGGGGCGCAAAGTTTCAAATAAATAATCTACTGGTTGTAATCGTTTTGTAAATTTTGATATTTTATTTTCATAAAATAAAATGGAGGGCGCAGTTGGCAGTAGGTTTAAATAAATTGAATCCAAAATTTTTATCTTCCCACATCTGCATCACCATTCCTTGAAAGTAAAAGTAAGCAGACATAATTTGATTAATTTTTATGTTTAGAAAAGCTAGGTATCTGTCTTGATAAAATTAAATTTAAAAAATGAGTTTTTTAACTGAAAGTTAAGAGCAACATTAACACGAACAGAAATTATACCGAATATGAGTTGGGTTGCCCCCTCCTCAATACTTCACTCGTCACGCTAAAGTATTTTAGAACTTAAAAAAAAAGGTACTGATTCTAATAAAACGTGTTTTTTGAACCGTTTTTCGAATAATGCTGAGAAATCCTGCTTCCCTCCATGGAAAATCCCCTCTCCCACAGAAAATCTATCAAAATAAAGTTCCTCCCACGTAAGATACCCCCCCCCCGCATCTCTCTTCTGGAAAATTCCATCCTCGCTGAAAATCTCACAGAATAATTTCTTACGGACGATTCCACCTGAAAAATTCTCCTTTGCATGCTTTCATTAGAAAATTTTTTTAATTTTCGATCTTTTATCAAATCTTGTCAGAAATCCTCCCTCTGTGGAAAATTTCTCCCAAAACTCCCCTACCTCGAGTGGAAAGTTGCTCCCGTGGAAAAATTCCTCATGGTGAATTTCTCCTGTGGATAATAGGCTGAAAATTTTCCCCAGGAATATCTCCACACGTTAAACTTAGTCTGCAAAGTCAAAGTAAAACAAATAAAAATAATTTCTTATATGAATTCTGACTAATCCCCCCGTGTAAAATTTTCTTTAAAAGGCTACCCCCAGAAACTCCCCTCCCCACGGAAAATTCTCACCGTGGAAATCCCCTCTCCCACAAAATAACTTGCAGCCCTTTCCCCAGGGACTTTGAAGGGTCATGTTATCCCCAGAGACATAGTTAGTGCATGCTTCAACTATGCTGAATAAAATGGCCATCTCAAAGTTTTGAACGGACGACTGGGAAAAAAGGGGCATGGGACGGGGGCTAGCTGCCCTTCAATCTTTCTGATCCCTTAAAAGGAATTTTCAACTTTTCACTTTTGATCAAATGAGCCCTCTTCCGATCTTCTAGGATTGCTGGTTCTATACAATCACCCCTGAGGGGAAAAAAAGACTAAATAAAGACGCATCAGTGATCTTTCTTCGGGCCAAAAAAAAAAAAAAAAATGCAAAACTCCACATTTTGTGTATAGAGGCTTGAAACTTCTACAGTAGGGTTCTTTGATGTGCTCAATCGGATGGTGTTATTTTCATTAAGATTGTCAGAAGTTTTGGGGATGTTCTCCTCCTTTACAAAAATTGGACAATTTTTCTCAGGCTCGTAGCTTTTGATTGGTAACATTAAACTTAATCAACTTCATATATTTTGAACTAGCATAAAGATTTGATTCTTTCGATGTATTTATTGTTATCAAAACCCTGTTTCTTAGAGTCTCAGTTGGTATTGAGCCTCGTAACTCCGTATTTACAGTTCGCTACCATCAACTGTTTGATAATTGTTATAAACCAATGTCCGATACAAAAAAGTTTCAGATTGGAACACAAATTTTGGGTTTTTGCTTAATACTGAACAGTTATTTCATGATGACACGAATGCTGATGATATTATACCGAACTGCTTCAAACCTGGTGAAAAATATTGGGATGATTTAGATCCTATTCACTTGTTCCACGAACTCCAAGACATGAGAAAAATAATTTGACACCGACACTTTTTCTAAAAGAAACCTATAGATGCATTAGAATTAGTTGTGCAATACGAAGATGAAGGGTCTTCGCAAACGTAAGAGCTGTCATTCAAATATTATTAGCGAATGCAGTGTTGGTGGCCAGTAATGAGCGGCCATTTAGTAAACTTAAATTAATATTAACATACCTCAGATCGAATACGGGCCAGGATTTATGATTCACCGTTAATGAGCATAGAACGTGAAGAATTATAAGTAATCTATTAGGACGAGATAATTAAAAATTTTGCAGAAGCTAATGTAAGAAAAGTCAGATTTAGTTAAACAAGAATGATGTTAATAATTGAAAATTTTGTTAAAATTAGGCCTGAAAATTATTGGGAGACAGGAGGGGGGAGGGTACTCAAGATGTTACCCAGGGTACAAGAGAGGTCAGAACTGTGCTTTATACAGCTAGGGACTAGGAGGATCTTTTCATCCCCAAAGGAACAGTTACTGAACCTTTTAACTATATTGAATCAAATGGCTAAATCGAAATATTGATCGGATTCCTGTGAGGAGACAGGGGGCGGGGGAGGGGGGCTAGTTGTCCTCTAAATCTTTTTGGTTACCTAAAAAGAGCGCTAGAACTTGAGATTTCTGATTGAATGATGTCTCACCCAATCTTATAGGACCACTGGTTTGATCAATCATCTCTGAGGATAAAAACGAAAAAAAAAACACATGCTCCATGATCTTTCTTCTTACAAAAATTCAAGAGTTTTTCTGATAGGAGGTTGATAGAAGGGCTCTCAGATATGCTGAATCTGAGGGTATGACTTTCAAAAGATCAGTTGAATTTTTGGGGTGTTTCCCCTTTTGGTAATCAGGCAAATTTTCTCAGGCTTCTGGCGTTTGACAAGTCATATTAAACTTAATGAGTTTTATATATTTGGAATCAGCATACATAGCCAGTTCTTTTGATGTATCAGAGTTTCGGTTACTATTGGGCCAAGTCGCTTCTTACTTACAGTTCCTTACCGTGAACTGTTTGATTTATGCATTTTGTGTTCACTACAATTTGTAATAAAACTGATTTCGATTAAGTAGTGATTTATGCCCAAGACTTGGGTTGAATGGTCTGTAGTCTTGGTTTATTTAAAAACTTGCGCTCGGACCAAAAGTTGCTACAAATGAGGATTGTTCTACACCCGTGCACTAAAAGCGTAGCGTACTAGTCTAATTAATTTTGATGATGGATCGTAAGGGAAAAAGCAGCACTTCTGTTTCAAGTTTTAGAGTGAATTTGGGAAGTGTCAGGGAATAAGCGAAGAAGAGTCAGGTCAGTTTGTTTAAGAGGCAGTGGCGTAGCATGTCTGGAGCGTGTGAGGCAGTTCCAAATGCCGTAAAAATAAAATAAAGATAAAAAAATATTCCCAAATTTTTAACAGGAGGAGCAGGATTTGTCTCAGAAGTGGGGACCAAATATGTAAATTATATAAAATTTACATATGTTTAATTATGTAACATAGGTCTAATTATGTAAAAGGAAGTTTTCTTGTACGGTTTTTGGCATTTTTAATTTTGCCTCGATTTTAGATGCGTTTGTGATAGCTGGCTATGATGGCTTGAGTATATTTCCTGACATTTGGCGACTTAACCTCAATGACTACTCCTGGAGGCTTTTGAAAGATCGTATCCCAAGACCAGCGTATTTTCATGCGTCCACTATAACTGAGGTATGTACGAATCATCCTGATGTCCAATGAGTCTTTTCAATCATGCTGCTTCTGATGCTACTTGGTAGCAGCATTCATTATCTGATGCTGTTGTCTCTGGTCTCTGCTGCTGTCTCTGGTTTGCTGTCTCTGTTTTTCTGATGCTGCTGTCTCTGGTAGCATTGTTTCTCTAACTTTTTTTTTTGTTTCAACTTCGTTATATTAATAAGAGTTGTATTCTGACATTCTGTAATTTCATTGTTATTTCAGAGAAGAAAAAAGTTCAACATAGAATAGTACACGATAATTTATATCGAGAACGAGAGTATAAATAATAAAGAAAATATAATAAAGAAAATAGTGGCTTGTATTAAATTTACTGAAAAAAGTGAAAATAATAATAATTTTCTTTTAAATCATGTTGGGAAAAAGTCTTAGTTGGGAATTCAATTACCTTCACAAGATATTTATTGCTTATGCATTCAGTCAATAATAAAACGACGGACATTTGTGAATAAAAAAAAAGCCAAACAAGATTAAAAGTTCAGAAAGTATATTTTTTGTATGGTATTAGCTAAACTAAAAATTATTCAAAATTGGAGATAACACATTTCCAGGGGGGGGGGAGGATTCCAGTTTTTTTCTAGGAAAATGAAGGAAATTTCAGTTTGGTATTCTTACCTTAATTCTACCTAAAGCATTTTTCGCCCAGACATTTTCAAAATTTTTAAATAACAAAAATTTTATTATTTTAGTTATAAGTTGCTCTTTCTTGATAAAAATTCTTAAATAAAATTATTATTATTTAATAATCAAATTAATGATTTTCATAAATAGCCATTTTAAAGGGCTAAAAGCTACGAAATATGGCTTCGTCCAAATTACTACTATTCATATAACTAAAGTCGCTAAAAATTTTTTATTCGTAAAACCATATTTATATAAGTACATTTTCGATGACAATATTGTATGTATGTTTAATAAACTAGATAAGAATAAACTAGATATTATTAAAACTTTTATCTCGTTATAAGCCAAGAATGTTGTATATTTTTACGGCACATATCTGCCGTAGAATATACAATAATATAAAAAATAGAATAAAATATAAAAATACAATATGTGCTATATTGCTATTTGTCTGGCTCATTTTTTTTTTTTGTAAAGAAGTGGTTTATCCATCAACAAAAATATAAAAAAAAATCTGAAGCTAAGCTTCATAAGAATTTTTGCAGTACAATCTAGCATTTGTGACTTATGCTAGAAATTCAGTATCCTCAAACTTGTAGTTTCAATTCTCTTGACAAGTATAAAATGTGTCATTTCTCATATTTTTGGTTAATATGTTGAAATAAAATCATAATAATAGAAGAATAGGTGGCTCACCTGTACAAAAGACATATGGGATCCCGGTTCACTTGGACACAACCTCAGATGTGACACTGTGAAGCCAATGTTTAACTGTGATGCATCCGCACGAAATTTTTAGGTGTTATCTTAAATTTCTCATTATAAAGAATAATGATGTTCTATTTAAATTTATATTAAAACATATTCAAGTATTTAAAATTTAAGTTAAGTTACAGCTAAATTTGAAATACCAAGGGTATTGAAAATAAAAACTGATGGTTAGAATTGATTTAGCGAAAATTTACTAAGTTATGTATACCTTCAGAAATTGGGAAAAATTTTGAGTTCAGTTTTTAATAAAGAAGACTTCTATGTGCAGTCATGCAGTTTTGGTGAAGTGGGCACCAAATTTCAAAAAAAGGACAGTGGTTGAAAAATCAGCAATCATAGGCAGCGCGATCGCGCTACCTAAGTAAAGAACGATGTTGACACAATGTATTATTTTTTTTTCCATACCAGGGAGCTTCGTATCGAAGGAGTCCTCGTAGAAACTTCGAAAAGGGCTCATTTGATTGGAAATCGGAGTGGCTAGTGCCTTTTTTCATAGTTGAAAGTGATTGGAGGGTAACTAACCCTCCTCTCACCCCCAAAATTCCTCCAAACACATCCAATCAAAATTTTCAGATAGCCTTTTCGTTCAACGTAGTAGAAAGTTCTGGAAATTAGGTCTTTGAGAATGACAACCCACCCCCCTCCAGCCCTCAGGACAAGGGTTGTAAGTTATGCCCTGGGGCATGTAAGGTTTTTATTGTAAGTGTTGTTGTAGAAACTTCAAAAGGGCTCATTTGATTGGAAATGGAAAGGGTTAGTGCCATTTTTAATAGTTGAAAGTGATTGGAGAGCGACTAACGCCCCTCTCACGTCCACCATTTCCCCAAATACATCCAATCAAAATTTTGAGATAGCCATTTTGTTTAACGTAGTTGAAAGTTCTGGAAATTAGGTCTTAGAGGATGACAACCACCCTCACAGCCCTTAGGGTAAGGCTTGTAATTTATGCCCTGGGGGCATATAAGGTGTTTGTAGAAAGTGTTGTCGTTTCAAAAAGGGCTCATTCGATTGGAAATCGGAAGGCCTAGTGCCCTTTTTAATAGTCGTAAGTGTTTGGAAGGCTTGACATTTTTATAGTAAAGATCGATGTGGGTATAACGTATTATTTTTTGTTGTTGTTGTTGTTTAGACCAGGGCACATAGTATCGAAGGAGTTGTGGGGGTAACTTTGAAAAGGGCTCATTCGATTGAAAATAGAAAGGGCTGATGCCCTTTTTAATAGTCGAAAGTAATTGGAGGGCAACTAATCACCCTCCCACGCCTCCATTCTCATTTGCCCATTATGTTTAAAAACTAAATGTTGCCTTAAGATTAAATCAAAATGCGCTGTGTTAATGCTAATTCCCAATAAGGCATCTCAGCAGTATCCCAAGAACTATTGAGGGTTCAAACTTTCGGGGCTACTTCTGCTCTTAAAATTTAACCAAATCAAAATAGCGCAAGTGTAACCAAGCTATCAAAGAAAGTAAACAGATTTTTTTGCGAATGCTATCAAGTTTTCCATTTCAGGTCAACTAGAGGAGGTACGAAACTAAATTAAACACTACTATTTGTGTCCAGATTTTGAAATATGTTGTTAAAAATTGCTGAAAATTTTTCTCCAGCATACAAATAGTGGGCCAAACTATAAATTCTTAAAAAAAGACAAGATTTAAAGTATTATTTTCTTTTCCCCCGAAAAGACTATGTCAATATAAAAAGAACAGAAATTAACTAAAAAAAACTTTTTTCACAAAATAATGTTTTTCAAAGAAAAATAAAGTACTCCATTAAACCAAAAATGAGCAAAAATAAAATCAAATAATCTACCAAGCGTGAAACTACCACAACTCAGCATCGATAAATAAATGAAACCCAAAACGAACAGAAATTACAATAAATAACCGAGAACTCAAAACAAGAAGAAATTACCATAAGTTGGGCTTCAAACCCCTATGCCTTCCCAAGGCCAGAAAAAAATTTGCACTTTACTGAAAAAATACAAATGAATGTGTGTTGTTAGTTTATATATACATATACTGATATTTAGTATATACATATACTGATTTATATACATATACTGATTTATATATACGTATACTGATGTCAATATTCTTACCCTGGTCAATACCTTTTCCCTGGTCAATATTCACTCCTTCGACCCCATCTTCCGCGTGCTATTTCAATAGAAATCCCCCTTCTTGCCCCTATAACAGTTTGCAATGAAAGATATAGAATAACTTATATCCCGTACAGAGTTGAAATTTTCACTCAGTGAATATCTGCAGCCCCCCCCCCTCCTCACTCACTTTTTACAGCACAGTTATTAATTTTAATGCCCATTTTGCAAATTTGGAGGTTTTTTATTTGTGTTTTTTTGTCACTAACTAACTTATGTTTTTGTTTTAATTTTACTTTATCCCTTTGTTAATTTTACGAGTTTTCGTTTTTTTTTTGGCATTTTTGCTGATTTGACATTGGCCTTCTAATTTTATGAGTTTAATTTGTTTTTAAAATTTTTAAGCATTCTAAATAGACCCTTTTAAAACGTTTTGTTGTTCTTTGATTGTTTGTTTTTGTTGTTCTTTTTTCGCTTTATTTGACGCTAAAGTGCGAATTCGGCCCTTTTGGGCTTGTGATAGCCGTTTTTCAGCAATAAATCTTATCTTATTTAGTAATCAAAATGTTAATATTATTTGATTTATTAAAGTTATAAAAGTAAAAGCATTTATATTTTTTTCAGGAAAGTGCAAATTTTGTTCTGGCCTTTGGAAGGCATAGGGGTTTTGAGCCAAACTTATGGTAATTTCCTGATCGTTTTGAGTTTGAATCGGTTAATTATTGTAATTTCTGTTCGTTTTGGGTTTCATTTATTTATCGATGCTGATTTCTGGAACTTTCACGGTTGGTAGATTAATTGATTTTATTTTTGCTCATTTTTTGTTTAATGGAGTTCTTTACTTTTCTTTGAAAAACTTATTTTGTGGAAAAAGTTTTTTAATTAATAAAAAAAATCGCTGATAGAATAAAGGTCTACCTAACCGCCTTTGAAGCTGTATTTGACTTTGTGAATAGCTGTTTGTTAGTACTACAAACAACTCACCATGACACCAAGCCGCCTGAGGCTAACGCAGCTACGCATGCTTCTCCTCCATAGCAATTTATTCAAAACTTCCCTCTATACACCCTCCCAGGAAGCTCCCACTTCCTTTAGATCTTTCTTTATGACATCCTCCCACCCCAAGTGCGGACGACCTGCTTCCCGTTTAGCCCTAGAAGGTTGGCCAAAAAGTACAATCTTCGGCAATCTGTCATCCTTTATCCACGGAATGGGCCCTAGCCATCTCAGCCTTTCTCTCATTATAGCCTAGAAAGTGGGACTGAATTACACTTTTCGTTCAGCCTATTGTTTTGAATACGGTCAGTCAGCCAGGTACCCAGAACAATCCATAGGCAATTTCTCTGGAAAACATCTAGCACATCTTCATCCGCTTTTCGGAACGCCTGTACTTCAGAGCAATATTTGACCACTTTCATCACTGTGGCTTCCAATATTCTAATCTTGGTTTGCAGACTTATCTTCCTTTTCTTCCAGACTTTCTTTAGCTGCGAAAAAACACTCCAAGCCTTAGTTTGAATTTTACCAACGAATGGTGTTGTCAAATTTCAATAGAAAGTTTTCCTTATTCATTTTTACGGTTTGACTTTACTGGCAAAGATCTGGTACTGTCCTAAAAACTTCATGGTTTTGAAATAACCAAAAGAGAAATCTTAGGAAAATGTGTTTTCTAGGTATGAATCGACCTAAAATAGGTTCAGGGGAGGGGTTTATTTTTAATATTCTTGGTGCACAAATTATATATACTTAACAAACTTCTGCTCTACAAACTTCATTATTTTGAAACAATCTAAAGACAAAATCTTAAAATATCGCAGTTTTCAGGTGTTAATTTAACCAAGAATATTAAATTTCCAACTCTCAAAATTTTTATTGAAGTTTCATTTTTTTTTGGGGGGGGGGAGCTTAAAAAACGTATGCAAAATTTGTTCATATTTATTTAATTTTTTTTTTACCAGTCGGAGTTTTTACGAGTTAAGTTAAAGCTAAAATTAAACAGAGTAGAGTTTGCACTGGGTGTAAAGAAAAGAGTTGCCGAAGTTATTTCAGTTCATAGAAGCATACTTCAAATACAAAGTTAAAATTCCGAAATTGTAAATTCAATTTCCATTCCAGCTCTCAAAATTTTCATTGAAGTTTCAGCTCAGAATTTGAAAAGTATTTTTTTCTTTTAACGGAAAATCTGTTTGATATATAATCATTATAGAATATGGTTATTAGATATTTAAAATTCAGCTTTTTTGGTGTGTTTGTATAGAATACTAAAACACTGGTGTTATGATAGAAAAGCAGATAATATTTACTTTTTTGTTTTTCTCGCTGCTAAAGGGTCTCCACTGAAATTTTTTAAGAGGGGACCAGTCCCAAATCTTTTTTCAAGGTTAGGTGAGATATAGTTTGGAATAAATTTTTATTTTTCTGAAAATATAATATTTTGGAATATTAAATTTATTTTGAGTTTTTGCATGTTTTGTCTGCTAGGAAGGGGGAAGTGAAGCTCGCTTCTCTCTTTCCCTGCTTTTGCCTTGATATTTACCTTATATTTATTTTAAAGATGTTGTAAAATAGGGTTTTTACTGTTTTTGTATATTTGATACACACAATAGTATGCGTGCGTAATTTTTCATATTTACTTGCCAGCTTGTGGAAAATGCAATCAATTTGAGTGTGAGTAAGATGCAAATAGTATAAGACGCGGAAATTAAAAGTTATAACTGGAATTGCTTTGTTTTAGAATGCTATGACATATTTTATATTAATGGGAAGTGTTAGTATATAAATCACAGAAAGTGAGGGATACAAAGTTCTCATTATTCTGTATGAAAAAATGAATCTTAACCTATGCATATGACCATAGCGTTGTTAGTCTGAAATTCAGTATGTGCCTTCTAAGAGAAAAAGTTTGATCGGTGTTTATATCCAGATAGTTATATTGGCTTACTCTTTTGAAGATGGAATTGCGAATTCCAGAACAAATGATTTCCATATTATTCCATTGCTTTATGCTCTGACTACCAGTAATATTTAATTTTACTAATTTTGAGAACAAAATTGATGTTGAGAAGACTAAGTGGCTAAGGCTAGAAATAAGTGAAGATGAAAAGATGACGCCGGGTAACGAAACAAGGCCCTAGGTGCTTTTTTCACAGTTGAAAAAAAATTTGGAAGAATAGGAAGATAAGTCTGCGAACCAAGATTAGAATATTGGAAATTACAGTGATGACAGTGGTCAAATATGGTTCTGGAGCATGGGTGTTCCTAAAAACGGACGAAGGTTTGCTAGATGCTTTCCAGAGAAATTACCTACAGATTGTTTTGGGTACCCGACTTACTGACCGTATCTCAAACATTTGGTTGTATGAAAAGTGTGGTTCAATCCCGCTCTCTAGGGCTATAATGAGAGAGAGGTTGAGATAGCTAGGATACGTTCTGTGAATTAAGGATGACTGATTGCCTAAGATTGTCCTTTTTGGCCAACCTTCTAGGGCTAAACGGAAAGCAGGTCGTCCTTATTTGGGATGGGAGGATGTCCTAAGGAAAGATTTAAGGGAAATGGGAACTTCCTGGGAGGGCATAAGGAGGAAGGCTTTGTATAGATTGGGATGGAGGAGGAGCATGCATATCTGTGTTGGCATCAGACGGCTTGATGCTGCGGTGAGTTGTTAGTAGTACTAGTATACCACTTTGAAGCTGGCAACAGTGAGTTTGTAAAATATGCCAAATTAGGACTCTGGAGTGACAGCTATCCATTGAATAAAAGTCAGAGATAATTTTTGTCAAGATTTATGAGCAGAGGTGCACGCTGATTGAATTTTAGGAGAAGTGGAATTCATTTGCCGCATATGTGCTCGTTTATGTTACGTGCAGCAGTACACAACTCAGAATTGCAACAACTTGTGTGTTCCAGAAAACATGCGTCATATTTTTTTCGGAAGTGGGTGCAATCAAATACTACTCTGTGCAGTCAACAAAACTGAAAAAGCAAAACAAAAAAAAGAATGAAATATTTATGGAATGTGGAACTGATGAGCTGCTAATATCATTCTAATTCATTCTACGAATGAATCTGAACATTTTGTGTTTCCTGTTCGGGCTCATGTTTGAACATTTGAATGTTGTTTTACGATTTGAAGTTGTTTAGTCTGTTGGCTAACGTGTGACCAACTCCTCTAAGGTTACCAGAGAACTTTTTTTATTTAAAAAATGTATTTTGAAGCCATGACTCCTTACAAGTTTTTTCCTTAATCCGTGATAAAGGCTCTTTTTCAGGAAAATTATCTATTTTATAATGCACCTCCCCTTCTCCTCCTCCCTTCTTCATAGTTGAATTCCAAGCAGTCCTCGAGCATTTTGTGAAGATTTTTAACTGTGATTGCTCTTTCTTTGTAGGAAGGCAGACTCTTCATATTTGGAGGTGTAGTGGACATCGGAAGAATTAACTTGAATGTAAGGACCAATGAACTATTTTCAATTTGGATAACTATTCCTAAACTGAAGAGAATTGCTTTTGAGGCGGTACTTTTCAATTGTCGTAGAAGGATTCATGAATTATCTTCTTCTGCTCTTCTTGAGCTTGGAATCCCTAGCCGATACGTTTATGAGCTCAAGATGAGTGCTGTTGGTGCATAGAAGCTTAGGGCTTGTTGGGTCTGAATAATATTTTCGTACAAGTTGTCTATGTAACAAACGACGACTTAGTTGTGTTAGTTGTGTTTTTTTCTGATTTTTCTACTAGGAATTTTTAGATTTTCTTTTTTTGCTGCAATTTAATTGTGTCGTTTGAATATAATTTTAGAAAATTTTACGTCAATCTTTATTGCTTGTTCCAGACACGTAAACAGAAGGGAGTAGCAGGATCTCAGACTCAGTCTCCCAAGAATTGCGCGATATATATACATATATATACATATATATATATATATATATATATATATATATATATATATATATATATATATATATATATATATATATATATATATATATATATATATATATATATATATATATATATATATATATATATATATATATATATATATATATATATATATATATATATATATATATATATATATATATATATATATATATATATATATATATATATATATATATATATATATATATATATATATATATACATATATATATATATATATATATATATATATATATATATATATATATATATATATATATGTGTGTGTGTGTGTGTGTTAGTGTGTGTGTATATGTATATATTCACCTGTTTTTTTCAGGAGTTTTGTCAAATTGTCCTCCCCGTCTGAAATTTGAGGCCCCTTGATATTATTGCTCCGCATGTACTTGGCTACCATTCTTTCATGAATGTGTATTTTTGAAAATATATGATATAGAATGAGCCAAGCTTTTAATAAAGAACATATTTCAAAAGGAGTCTAATATATGTAGGGGTGGGCTCTTAAGAATAGGAAAATTATATGATGGATTGCAAGAAAACTTGGGGGGGGGGGGTAGAGGTTGTAATCCTGCATGTGTGCCTGTGGTGAATTCAGTTTCTAGTGAAGACGTAAAAAAAAAAAAAAATTGAAAAATGGTCGTTTATTTTTCTTTTGCAAGCATAGTATACAAAAAAGCTCTTACCCAGATATTCCTGATTTATATTCAGATTGAAAGTGAGTTTCTGTGAAATAGACTTGAATAATTTAGACAACCGAAATAGGCAAGTTTTGCAACTAATGGTGATTTTGTGTTCTAAATCTACTTTTTTTTCTTTTTTTCTTTTCTTTTTTATTTATTTATTGTTTTACGTTGTTGATAGCGATGTATATATCAGGTTGTTTTTTTGAAGGGTGTATAGGCTAAACAAGTTCGCTTCTGGTGGTTGTTTTATTAATTCGTTTGATTTAAATAAAAACCCTTATCATTTGCTAAGAATTAAAAAAAATATATATCCAAAATTTTGTAAGCTCTAGTCGAATGGCATAAATTTTTCAGTCTTCGAGCAGTAGATTTAAGTAACTCTAATGATCACGGTTTTAAAATATAAAACTACGGTTGACACCACGTAAGGCTTTCAGAAATGTCGCACTTCTAGCAAGAAAGGAATGTGCAAAATCATCCTAACTAATATAAAATAAATGCAAAAGAATGATTTCAGCATTTAAATTTATTTAGAACCAAATTTAATTCTTGGCTTTCAGTAGATATGGAAGATATAACCCACACAGTCCACGGTTTTGAAATATATGTCATAAATATGAGAGGCGAGATATGCTGCATTCAGATAATCAAAGAAAGTAACTCAAGAAACAAAAAAAGAAACTCAAGAAACAAAGAAAGCAAGAAAATCAAAGAAAGAAACAAAGAACAAAAAACAAAAAAAGAAAAACAAAGGAAGAAACAAAGAAAACAAGAAAAAAAGCCATACCTAATAGAAAAGAATGTTGAATAAAATGGTCTCTCTGGAAAAGGCTTTTTATTCTGTATACCGATCTTCTCATACGTGCCAATGTTTCTAGCGTATTACAGCGTTACTATACATGTCAACGTATCAAATGTGGCGTTTCCTCCTCGGCACTTCTGTCGTCCAGTCTCTCTCATATCCCAAAATAATTTCTTTCTCTAGCCCCATGCTTGGATAATTGACCAAAAGAAAAATTGAGTATGGGCTATTCTGTACAATGAGTTCTCCAGATGCTTTTTCCTTATCTCAAGTGACAAATAAATTAAACGAGTTAATACAAACTATATGAACTCTCCCCTACTGTGTCCTACTCTCAGAAAAATTTCTCAATGTTCAATTTATTCGGGTTCTGAGCAATCGTAAACATGTTTGTCTCTCGGCTCAGTTTTAGCTCTTATTTCAATGTTGGGTACGGACCCATCTGATATGACCTTGAATCCTTCCTAGTTACCTTACCCTCAACTGCTGAATGAAAACTGATATTTTAAGATGTTTAGTGTTTTTTTTTCTTCTTCTTGCGTGAAAGAGTTCTTGATTGTGACTGTGACTTCTTGCTAATAGATTTTGGTGTTTTCATTTTTATTTATTTTTTTGTCTCAAGCTTTTTTAAGAACGCCCTCCTCTTATTCTTGTTCCTCTTTGATCTTATTAACTTTTTACTGGAAAATGTAATCAAAGAGGGGAAAAGGTGTCTCTTAAGGCTGTACCTAGGGACCACCACGATCCATTGAAATCAGTAGCGGATCCACGATTTTAGAAGGGGGGGGGGGGCAACTCGTTACAAAAAATTTTCATTCTAAATTAAGCCTAACGAACTTCTGATATTGAAAGTTGCATGCCTCTGCTTCTATTCGTCATTTAGCTGTCAGTTCTGTAAAGCATTCCACAAAACTAAATTTATAGAAACACTATCAGTATTATATAACAAATTCTCCCCTCCTATTTCTACTATTAGCAAATCTATTAATAACACTTATGACAATATCATGGTGAACATGAAGAAGGGCAAGTCCGGTGACTCTTTCCTCCGTCATTTTGTTTCTTAGCCACGTTTTCAATCTTCTCAAGGTAGAAAAACTTCGTTCAACAGATGCCACACTGATAGGTAGTGTCATGAGAATCTGCAAGAGCGCTGAAACATTCAGGAAAATATCAGCAATGCAGTTCTGTTTATGTACAGTTTCCCCTAGTATTTCAAGCATTCTACCCGTGCCTACATTGCTTTCTCTCAGATGAAGCCACCGAGTTTTCCATATTGTCGCTTCTCCGGCTAGGGCAGATTCACAAACCGATTGGGAGGGGAAAGACATTACTGACCAGTATCGTTCTGACAAGTCATGAATCGTATTAGCGAATTGTTGTTTTTTCGTTTCCATACAATTTATTGGAAGAAAATATTGAGCTTAAAAGTGTCCAGCGTTTCAACGGAAAACGCCTTTCTGAGTCTTAAATGATTGCGTCCTACAGGGGAATAAAAACTGAGCGTCTATAATATTCCTCGTGTGAACTGAATGGTACATTAATCCTATTCGTTTGCTTTTTCGCTATCCTTGGGACTGTTATTTCTAATCCTTGCTCAGTTGTCACTTTAGTTACCTCGTCAAATGTGATTTTAAACTCGCTTTCACTCTCCCGACCCTTGACTTGCAGCTTGGTAAGAAGTTCCGTAACATGGCTTGCTGCAGACGCGAGGTCTAAGCTCTTCTTCTGGAATAGCCGACTGAGCGGTAAAATCAGTCGAGATATGTTACTAAAAGAGTAAATAGTTACTATTGGGTCGGAGGATGTGACAGCAGTCAATAAGGATTTTGATTTTGCTCCAGTTGTGCATTCTGCCCAGCCGCTGATGATCTCATGAGCCTCCACTATCTTAGGGAGCTCTACCGCAAACTCCATTAAGGAATCGTGCGTTTTGATCCAGCACGTTTCACACAGGTGAGTTAGCTGTGCTTTCATTACTCTTTGTGGAAGTACTAAAAAACAACTATTTCTGTTATTAATCCGGTGGAGTTTCTAGCCCTCTGGACAGAAGAAGTTTTTGACATGAAAATAGTTGTAGCATGGTTGAAACATGGTCAACGCAGGGCATTCTTTGCTACCTTTTGAACTTCTTTTACTACACCACAATGTTCTGAAATCATCATAGCACATCCATCAGTGTCTATGCCCTCATAATTCTCCAAGTCTAGCCCAAGAGATCGAAGAAAATCCAACACAATATTTCCAAGCGTTTCCCCTTTAATGGTCGGTTCGAAGTTTCCAATGCTGTGTGAGTAACATGTTTCCTGTAGGTAAATAAAAAGGAACGAAATATTCAGGTCTTGTGCAATTGTAATGATAGCAAAGGACAATACTCAGTTGTGACTTGTGTGACACATCAGTTGTTCCATCAATAATCACAGTGTAGAACTTGGCAGAATCAACTCCTGATAGAATTTCTTAAAGGATCTCTATGGCACAATATTCCATTAATTCATTCTGTGTTGTTTTGTTTATATAGGTAGTATTTGCACCTGAGCTTTCCAAATATAGTTTTAAGGGATGTCACCACTATTCACACGGTACCTTCAAAGTTCTCGAAAGTTCCCTTCGTTTGTCAATGGGTCCTTTTCTGCCAATAATTCTCCATATGGCCAATAGTTCTCTCTATGGCCACGAAGACCAATGTTCTGTCGACCGCAGAAAACAATTGATTCTACAATTGGTTTCAATTTCGCTATGTTTTCTTGCACTTGTTGGCTACGTTGTTCGTTTACAAGACTTAAAATGTTGGTTTCAGGGCTATCATATTTTAGGTGGATATGTTTGCCTACGTCAACTAAATCGCGGTGAAACTGATTATTTTCATGAGACACCAAGTCACCGTCTTTTCCAGTTAGCTTAGCAAAAGTCACGAAGGGCTTCTTTACCAACTTTTGCAATTGATTAGAGCCTCCAACCCCCCTAAACGTCAAGCAAAACACTATATTTACAGAATAAGCCCCTCATCTTATTTGAAAGTACTAGCCAATGAAATTCTTTCAAGCGAGTACGGTTGAAAAATCTCTTTTCGTTCCTACCCTGCTTTCTGTGAACTGAATAGGGGAAGCTGTAGTTAAAGGACGAAATCCACGGCTTGTGAAGCAATTGATATCGCGTATGTTTTTCAATTCTATCGATATTGCTTCCGATATCATTTTCGTAGAAAGTGCTTATATTTTCGATATTTGTATTAGGCTTGGGGCTACACTCTTCAATTGATGCTTACGAACCATACACAATCTCACTATAAGTCGAAGCGCTGGAATCATTACTAACACTGAAACTCTCGTTATTTCTATCTTCAGTTACGGCGTCCACTCGCCTAGCTTTAGCTTTCGAACCAAAAAAGTTGTCAAGTTATCTGCTTTTACTTCGACATCATAACTGTTTAATATTATCCAAAAATTGTATACTTTTCAAACCCTTCTAGAATCGCGAATAACCATAAGGTGTATGCGTTATTGGAGTCATTTCAAGATGGCTAGCTACAAAATGTCGTGTAATTCGGGTGACACCTAAATGCTAGACAATACTCTAAAAACTTAAGGCAGACAGATAACTCTGTCTGCCTGAAGTCTTTAGAGAATGCCTGAAGTCTAGCTACAAAATGTCGTGCAATTCGGGTGACACCTGAACACTAGACAATTCCCTAAAGACTTAAGGCAGACAGATAACTCTGTCTGCCTTAAGTCTTTAGAGAATGCCTTAAGTCTAGCTACAAAATGTGTAATTTGGGTGACACCTAAACACTAGACAATTCTCTAAAGACTTAAGGCAGACAGATGACTCTGTCTGCCTTAAGTCTTTAGAGAATGCCTTAAGTCTAACTAAAAAATGTCGTGTAATTCGGGTGACACCTAAACACTAGACAATTCCCTAAAGACTTGAGGCAGACAGATCAAGTGTCGTCAAATCCTTTTCAAAGATGCGTTGATATCGCAATCAAGTCACAGAAAATCTAATGATAGAATTTTTTGCCCAAGCAAAGAGGGGGTACGATCCTCCCCTCCTGGATCCGCTACTGATTGAAATGTCAAATATTTTTCCTCTAAAATTTTATGTAGTTTCTCTGCAAGACCTTTTGTGGACGATGTGTCTATGAGATTTGAATTTCTTCGATAATCCAACAATAAGACTATTAGTTCAAGATTTTCAGTATTGGATTGCCAGGCTATCAAAAAAGAGGGATTTTCTTTTACCCAAGTGAAAAGTGTGTTTCGATATTTATAAGTAAATTTTCTCACATCATATAACTAGCATTCTTGCTTATTAAGTTAAATCAAGGAAACTGTTCTTACTGCATTTTTAACGGGAAGATTTCTTCGGAACTAGGGAGTGATGTCCATTCTGGCTCCTAGGCCACCTAAATTTAGAAATCAATATCATACATTCAAACAGACACGTATGCGGGGAAGAAGGACTTCAAGCCCATGCCCTTCTGCCTTCCGAAATGTCGAGTTTGTTTTGCATTATGCCAGCTAAAACGCTCCGTGTAGTTTTAATTGACAAATACAAGAACCGGAATAGGATCGCCCTCAAAAACCAGAGCACAACCAATAGGAATTAACCGACTTAGTAATTTGTTACGGCTATGTTCCCAAATCTCATGAAAGCCGAACTGAGTTGAAGAAGTTGTTGCATCATTTTAAATTTCCGAATAAACAGTAACATCAGCACTCACTTCTTACTTAATACAAAATTGGCTAATTACTTCAATTGCTACTTTAACCAAGCTAATATCTCTATATATTACAACACTCACTTATCACCTTTCTTATAGAGGGGTTTAATTAAAGTTTTCCAAAAATCGCTAGGTATTTCCCTTTTTTCAAAAATCATATTCGTTAACCATCTTCAGTAATTTATCTTTCATTTTACGACCACCTTATTTGAGAACTCGTTTAACAGTGTCAGCACCGAGGGCCATTATATTTCTTAGTACTGTCTCTAATTGTTCCTTAAACAATAAATCTTATTTTATTTTGTCCCACAGTGTAATAAAGGTTAAACCAGACACTAGCACGGAGGGGGTTGCAGGGGCCCCAAGCCTGACGTAATTCCAACGTCATTTTATCAATCCCACTTTGTCCGTAATAACTATTCCTTCGTGCATTCCAGTACTCAGTATTATATTAGATTTTTGCATCTGGTGGTTCTAATAAGTAATTAGCATACCATTACTTGCATATTACTTGCGCACTCGCAAGACATTGTATTGTTATGCGCTCTGCATATCCCAGAAGCGTGTCAAGGTAACAATTTGGAGTATGGTGGCGTCTATAAGACGGCCAGTTTTGTTTTTCTTTGACTAATAGACGGCAAGAACTTGGTAAAAAAATTGGAGAAAAGTTAAGCATTTGCTTAACACTGAAATTCATGTCGTGTTAATTATGGGACAAAACTGATAGTTTTCTGGTAGCTAGCCTTATAGATCTTTTCGATGTAGCGTCATTAGAATTAACTATCAGTTTTTCCATATCGGGCAATAGAATAACAAAAAATTCGGGCAATAGAATAACAAATTATTTATCTTCATAGCTACTTTGCCTCTCCAAAAACCCACATAATGTGATGCTGAAAAAAAAACCTAACCTCGGAGAAGATGGGGATTCAGTGACTATCACTACTACTTCTAACAACTCACTGCAGCACCAAGCCACCTGAGGCCAACAAAGCTATGTACAACCCTCCTCCATCCCAATCTATTCAAAGTGTTCCTCTTTACAGCCTACCGAGGAGTTCCAATTTCTATCAAGTACTTCATTACGAACACCTCCTACCCCATTCAGGAACGAACTGCTTTTTGTTTGGCCATAGATGGTTGGCAGAAAAAGAGGATCTTTGGCAAACTGTCATTCTTCATCCACAGAATGTGTTCAACCATCCCAACCTTTATTGTAGCCCTAGAAAGCGGGATAGAACCACATTTTTCGTTTAAAATACGGTCAGTCAGACGGACACCCAAAAGAATCCGTAAGCAATTCCTCCGAAAAACATCGAACAAATCCTCCTTCGTCTTTCGAAGTGACCATGTTTCAGAGACATACTTGACCACTGTCATCACTGTTCCTTCCAATATTCTAATCTTGGTTCTCATATTTATCTTACTGTTCTTCCAGACTTTAACTTTGAACAAACCCCTTAGGCCTTTTCTACACTGCTTTTAACGTCCGCACCGCATCCAACAACTTTACTGATAATACTACCTAAGACAAAGAATCTATCCATTATATCGATCTTTGTGTTACCCAACATCACCTTTTCAACTTCTCGTATTTCCAGTCTAAGCGACTTAGTCTTCTTAACATTAATTTTCAAACCTTTTCTACGCCCTGAACTCTCAAAAATTCCAAAAAGTCATTATGCTAACATTTTCATCGAGGACACTCAAATCATAGGCCTAAATATAATTTAAGTCTAAGAGACTTTTACTTCTCCGTTTGACTGCATGCTCTCGCATAGCCTTTGTCGTGCTCGTTTGGACAAAGTCCGTCAAAATGACCCATATAAGTAGGGATAGAACTTAACTACTTACTAAATTATGAAATTAGCTGCTTACTTCATTTGCTACCTTAACCGTAGCAATGTTAGTCTTGTACATAATACTAATTATTTTAGTGTATTTATCTTGTATACCATACATGGATAGGACTTCCGTTTAAGCTATTCTATTGGCTGAATTGAATGCTTGCTCATAATCTATAAAACTGAAGAATAAAAAGATTTGATGACTCAGTCCCTTTTCATTTATTAATCTAAGGGTAAAAATTTGGTCGACCTTTCGTCTCCTCTTCCTAAAACCACAATGTTCTTCCTTTAAAACTTTATCTACCACATCCCTAAATCTAAAAAGTATCATCATACTAAGTAATTTTCTTCTTACAAAAGCCAAGCTAATGCCTCTATATATTACCACACTCACTTGTCACCTTTCTTATAGAGAGGTTTAATTAAAGTTTTCCTAAAATCGCAAGGTATTTCCCCTTTTTCAAAAATCATATTCATAATCTTCAGTAATTTATCTTTAGCTGTACATTCTTTTGAAGTGAAGGACTATCTCTCCCTAATTGTCAGAGTAAATATTAGTGTTTCGAAAGTCATTTTGAACTTCCCTTGTACAGCAAATGCCGAAAATTTGTTCTAACAGTAATTCACGAGGATATTGAAATATTTCTGCTAAAGTTACATCCGTCTCCGTGTGGTGTTTTCTTCGGTGTAATTCAGGATAGTTGGTTAATATACCATCAGCCAGAGTTGTCGACCCATGTATTCTATTTTTGAAGTCTATATTTTCCTAAATTCTTTAGATGTTTATAATGATCGTATTATGGATGACATTTCGTTTTTTAGCTTTTAATGATTGTTTGTTGTTCTTTGTTGCCTTTCTTTCCTTTAATCATAGCTGCAGTAGTAAAGCAGTGCAACCTAGTAAAGAGCGAACCAGAGTCCATAGTAACAAAAAGTTAAAAAACGCGCTTTGAAAAAGACCATATTGCAAAATAATTCTTCCTTCACTTCTAAAGTGTCACAAACTTTTTCATTTTTTCTATATTATTTCCTGTAACTTGATAACGGTTTAGCACATTCTCAAAATGTCTCTCTTTCAAACTTTTCTTATCACAAATGGTGGCCCGTTCCTATCTTTAATTAGGAAAGGGTTCAGATTTATTGTTCCCTCTCAATTTTTTAACATGCTTTTTTAGTCAACACATTTATTAGCCAATAAAACATTTTTCTAATATATATGGTGTGTGGCACACATCTTTCAGATCTTCAGCAGTTTTATCCATGACCTTGATTTCACACCTCCTCAATTCAAGTTTAATGCTTACTCTACTTTTCTTACATTACTCTTATTTTACTAAGATCAATCATTCAAATATTTTTTGTCAGAGCCCCTTCTCTTCTACACTAGACTTAAAGCATTTTCTTTAAGATCCCTAGCCGAGTTTCTAACTTTCCCTCCTAAGACATTATCTGCTACTTCACAAAATATTTTCTTAAAATTATTCTATCCATCTTCTTTATTGTCAACTTTTAGACTCTAGTTTAATATTCATTCAGTTTACTGAATTGACATTCAGCAAAATATGGATAACGGGGATACAACCAAGATGCTTCCAAGAACCAAAATCGGGCGAGGGTATCTTTCACTTCTCATAAATATTATCAAAAACTTACGCTCAAATGATCTACAAAACACAAATGCAATCATTATAGGTCTGATATAAACTTTCCCCTTTCAAAAGAAGGGTAACTAGTCGCATGCTAAAACAGCCCCGAAGTATGTATTGTTTCCTCGATAAAACTGAAGTCGGTACTTCGATGTCCAAAACAGATCTCTATGCTTCTAAAGTAGGGGCAACAACTTGCTAATTTCGGTATCCTTGAAATTTAAAGGTATCTAAAAACAAGTATTGTTTTAGCGCAGTGAAGTACTCTGTTTTGTAACATGGGGCCCAGGGATCCATCCCTGCCGCAGTAAGGTTGGGCGACAAGCTTGCTAGTTGTCATTTAAAAAGTCCCCAGAAACTGAAATACCTATTCCACGCCCTATGTGCCAGCAATGACCCTGGATAATCTTTATCCTTTATCTTTTTTCATAATCAGGTGTCCCAATACAAATATTTGTTTATGTAATACCTCCACGCTCCCTCTCTCCAGGAGCCAGAAGTCATAAGGGCAAAGTACTGGTCTGCTTTGAGTTTTCTGATGTTGCTTGAAAAATGATCAGAAATTAAATAAAAAACAAGTTTTTGCTACTGAAAGTAAGGAACGACATTAAAACTTAAAAAAAAACAGAAATTATGCCGCATGGTGAGCTGCCCCCTTTTCAATACCCCGCTCTTTACGCTAAAGTTTGATCTTTTCTCTCAGTTCTTTAAGAAAAATTCCTACAACACAAATAACGTGTAATTAGAATCAGAACCTTTTTTAAAAGCTCTTAAAAAACTTTATCGTGAAAAGAGGGGTATTGAGGAGAGGCAGTGCACCTCATATACAGAATAATTTCTGTTCGTTTTAAGTTCTGGGCCAAAATTCTCCATAAGCACTTCATGATTCACACACCTAACATTTAATTAAAATCAGACCTCGTAATGATTCCTGTTTGGTTTACTATTCGCACTTTCTGTCAACCAGGCTTATGCTAAATATGAAGGCATAATTTTGCAACCATAACTTTGCGGCCATCGTTTATGTAGACCGTCCCTTAACCATTATCTTTGCTGGAACAAAACTTCAAAGTAAAATGTGTTTAGAACAATATGCATTCATCTGAAAGCAGTTAGCCTTTTGTATGATGTTGTGGAATCTTGAATTATTTGTATGATCTTGAATTGAAGTTATCAAGTATTTTGCAATAGGTTGCATAGGTTGCATCAAGACGCTGGGTAATTGTAAATTGGACTGAGATTTTTATCTCGCCACAAAAAAAAATTCTGTAAATATATCTTACAATCCCAAAATATTTTTAAACGACATTTACCGCACCTAGCGTTATGGAAGTTTTCAAGATTAGAGTAAAGGGCAGACGTTTGGTGCCTTAGTGGTAATATCTGAGCTTGATAATACGGGACCGACAGTTGGAACCCAGCTCTATCAATACACTGCATGGCTTGGAATTTGATTCCGGTGATGAGATTATTTGAAAGCGTCTCCAAATATGAAGAAGAAGAAGAAGGGAATATATAAAGATATATAAGAAGCGACGAAGAAGAAGAAAACTTACTAGAAATTTATTTGAAAGCTAGCCACGCGTTCATTGCGATAATCAATTTTTATTGATTATAATTGTTTATTGACTTTATAATTTTTTATTTATCTTTATTGATTATAATCTTCTCAAATAAGAAGAGAAGAGGAAGAAGTCTTAATCAAAACACGAAGAAGAAGAGGACAGAAGTACAGGATCAGAATACATATTGTCGGTAATTAGTAAATTCCATGTATAAACACTTGAAGTCACAAGCTGGAGTTACATCTGCAACGGCCATATGAGATGGCCAAAGGTCCAGGTGAGGAATCGGTGATTTTTCGAGGGGTCCCAAACACGAAATGAGTGTGCTTTGGCTTATGTTTTTCTTGAGGCTCCGGGATCAAATATTGGGGGCTTGTTATCTCAAATTCCTCAGCATGGAAGTACGATTGGTTGGGCAAGATGGTATACATAATTATAGCTTTTACTTAATGATGTGAAAATGATGTTCTTAAATTACACCACATATTAACTTCGTCAAAGTAAATGTTTGCAGATACGAGGCGCGTTTTTTAATTAAGGTTCGTTTGAACATAAGTACACAACGAAAGAGTATTTAAAAAAATTAAATTTATTTTCAGAAAGTGCATACCTTCTATTTTTCGACATAGTTACCAAGTTTTTTCGAACACTTGTCATACCTCTCAACCAATTTTAAAGTAAAATCTTTATAAGAACTTGCCGCTGGCTCTAATAACTAAGAGTTCAGATGCTATTTTTACGTCATAGTCATCTTTTTAACGGTTGCCACTTAGGTGGCAACCATTTGAACTGGAGAAGATTCATGGGTTTCGCATATCACGTCCAATTTGAGGCAGCAAAACATGGAATGGAAACACACACTCCCCTGAAAATTTGAAGGCTGAACATCCTCTCTCCCAGCGCAAAATCTTGATGCCGTTGTTTAGAAATAGGCATGGTGTTTTTTTTGGTCGACTTCATGCAACGGAGGAACCATTATCAATACAAAAGCATTTTGCCAAAGCGTCAGAAAGCTCCATAGATCGAAAAAAAAAACTTGGCATGCTGACAAAGGAAATTGTACTTCTTCATGACAATGCAAGACCTCACACTGCTGGTCAGACCCGCAATCGGTTGGACAGTTTTGGCTGGGAAGTTTTAGATCACCCACAATAGAGCCCTGATCTTGGCCGAGTGATTACCATCCGTTTCTCCTCCTCAAACAACACCTCAGGGGCAAACGTTACAGTGATGACGACAAGGTAAAAATGGAAGCGAATTCCCGGTCAGCGAAACAGGTGGCAAGTTTTTATTCACAGGTTACTTTAAAATTACTTGAGAGGCCTGATAAGTGTTACAAAATACTTGGCAACTATGTTGTCAAATATAGTAAAGTATGTACTTTTTTTAAATAAATTTACTTTTTTGTAAAATTCGTTGTATACTTATGATTAAACGGACCCTAATTATAAAACACACCTCTTATGATTTTCAAATCCTCTCTATTGGGTCAAAATTTTCAGACGAAAGGATTTTGTTGTCAAGAAGTGTCGTTAGTCCAAAACATACACACTCATACATACAACCTTTAATATTCTTGTTTTTATTTTTGTTGCTGCAACTGACTTCTTACTTGAATTTTAATCTAAACTTCAAATCTGGGAATCCTATCCCTCCACTCCGTGGGTATCAATAGTATAAACGTTGAAGGGAATATGTTCTAAGTTGTAGTCATAACCCGAAAGTGTTAGCTTAAAAAGCGTGTTCTGAGGTACCTGAATGTTGGGAATTTCATTCCTTGAGTAATCTAGAAAATATGCTAAGATGCATCGAAGAACAGCCTGATGACTGATAACAAGGATGTTTCCCTCGTGTTCAATCTGTAGTATAACTGGCTCAACACGTTTTATAATGTCGTCATAAGTTTCGCCATTGGGAAAACGATGCTGACATCTGTTTCCAGTCCTAGTAGTAAGATCTTGAGGAAAGGGGAATTCTGCAGAAGCGGCTTCATCAAATTTGCACCACCTTATTTTGTTTAAAGCTTTCAATTGCTTCTTTGGTGCCTGAATGGTAGCTGCGGTTTGAATGCTTCTTGTTGCGCAAGAAGTTAGCACTTTTAGGTCGGGTATATCACTTCCGTTGATAAATTTGGATAAAACCTGAGCATACTCTCTACCCCTGGCAGAGAGACTAATATTTCTGCCAAGTTCTCTCGTAAAATTGAACTCGTATTCTCCAGTTCTTGTCAAATAGATCGTTCGTGACCTTGTGTGAGAGCTTCTAAGATAGTTAATTGTTTTGTTTTCGATTAAATTATTTGGCTTATAAAAAACAACTCTCTCTCCTGCGTTAAAAATTTTCAAATATCTGACATAGCTCTCTTGTTTTTCATTCAGTGTTTCGTAACATTGTTGATAGTGATCTATCCTTTTCATAAAATCTCTGTAAGCCTCTTCTTTATCCTTACCGTTGTAATCAGGATTTTTAGATTTAATTTCTCTTACAGTAGACTCAACAATTGTTTGCTCATCACATATAGACTCGATAAAAAATAGGCTATATCCCATCTCTTCAACAAAGGTGCTGTGCAACAATGCACGCCGTTGAATGGTTGTATTCGTTGCATCGAATATGGCAACTTCGCCGTCTCCTCCCAACCATTTGCATACATCTATCATTGCTTCAGAGCAACACTTCTCTCTAATAGCTACTGCCTGTTCGTTATCAATAGAAAAGAATGTGTGGTCACTACAAGTACCAGAAACTTTGCGTCGATAGTCCCCTAAGTTAAATATTCTTGTTTTGAAGCCAATCCATTTGAGGTATCTTGATAGATTCTTAGAAATATGGGTTTTCCCGCGTGCAGGAAGACCAACCATGGCAAGGATCAGTTTTTTATTGTTCATACTTAACAGTATTTGAGAAACTGTTATTATGTTAAAAGACACTTTTCAGAACGCTTTGCAGGATTATATTGAAAAATTCCTTCCAGTAATTTTTCTATTAAATGAAATTTGATTTTTTTTTGTAAATTCGAATTTGCATGATGTTTGTACATACATTTTTTTGCTGTTTTTGTGTTGTAGGCTACTAAAGTATTTCAATATCAGCAAATTTAAAATTTGTGAGTCGATCGCCTTTACTGACTATGACGATACACATTATTGACAATGGCAATATCAGATACAACGAAATCTGAAAACACGTGTCAGAAATTAAAACGTCAAATGTGTTATTTATTTATCAACTACTTCATGACGTTGAAAGCGAAAATTGCATTTAAATTCCCCTTAGAGAAGGATTTGTAGCCTGTCGACAAGTCAAAATGACACTGATCACCTGAGATCAGTCACTGATCAACAAGTCACTGATCACCTGAGATCAGTCGTTTGAAGTACCTAAAATTCACAGCATAGATGGCTTTAAATAACCGCACTTGGAAAGCAAGTCCAACACACTGGTTGAAGATATTTATTACTAGTAGTTTTAGCGCCTGTTTCATATTATTACTCTCATGACTAATTAAACTTTTGATTTGGCCTTTTTCTCTATTTTGTATTTCACAGATTCAAAAAATGATTACAATTTTTGTAAAGCTTGCAAAATCATGAGTGAGACTAATAATTAATGCTGAATTACCAATAAAATTGATTATCAAGCAGTTCGTAGTAACAAACTGTAAGTAAGGGGCGACCCGGGTCAATAGTTAATGAAAAACTTTAGCGTAAAGACCGATGAATCACAAAGGCCGTTTAATTAGAATAAATAACTCTTTTGAAAGTACTAACAAACTTCAGCGTAAAGAGCATGGTATTGAGTATTATTAACACGAAATTAACACGCATTTGTGATCTTTCTTCCGGCAAAAATTAAAAAATTCCACATTTTTGCAGGTGGGAGCTTGAAACTTCTACAATAGGGTTCTCGGATACACTGAATGTGATGGTGTGATTCTCATTAATATTCCTTGACTCTTAGGGATGTATTCCCCCCTTTCGAAAATCAGGCAAATTTTCTCAGGCTTGTAGCATTTTATAGGTAACACTAAACTTAATCAATCTCATTTATTTGGAATCAGCACAATAAGTTGATTCTCCTGATATATCTATTCATGTCAAAATTTTCCTTGATAAAGTTTCGTTTACTTTATCAGGAGCCGCGTCGTTCCTTTCTTACATTTCGTTACCACCAATTCTTTGAAAATGGAATAACTTAGGATGCTCGTCAATGGCTCATAGCAATATGCGGAGGAATCTCATCCGAGGTTCAAAACGAATCTCTTTCATTGCTACTATTATTACATTGTCTTTTACAAGGTTTGGTGTACTTTCTTTTACAAAAAAATGAATGTGTTATAAGCTGATATTGCCTTCGAAATAGCTTTTCTTAAAATGCGTAGCAAAATATGCCATGAATTTGGTTAAAAAATTTGACCTAAAGTTTATATTGGTTGAAGTTCATTGATTTAACATCTAAAGCATGATTTCAGCGTACGTTATATTTATGATATGATATGTAAAATTTCATAATCTAAAAATCCAAAAACAATTAGATAAAATCTTAAAAGCACAAAAATCTTTTGAAACATTTTAAAATGCCCTTATTGTCTTCATTTCTCAAGGAAATTAAATGAAATTGAGATTTCCCGAAATTCTGATTGTAGACAAATCATTAATAAAGAGCGACTTGAACTTCAATCATCCTTCTCAAGAGGAGAGTCCTATAGCCACTGTACTGCAGTAATTCTAATAAAAGACAATTAATAAAAAAAAAAAAATTAATAAAAGACATTTTTTTTTTATTTGAAAGTAACGAGTAAAACTAAAAATTAACACGAACAGAAATTATTCCGTATATGAAAGGGGCTGTCCCCACCTCAATGCCTCGCTCTTTACGCTAAAGTTTTTAATTGTTTTAAAAAATAGAGTTGTGAGAAACAGTCTAACTTTAGCGTAAAGAGCGAGGCGTTGAGGAGGGGACATCCCCTTTCATAGACGGAATAATTTCTGTTCGTTTTAAGTTTTAATGTTGCTCCTTACTTTCAGTTTAAAAAAACTTGTTTTTTTTAATTAATTTTTAATGTTTTTGAATTAAGGGAGGTTTTGATTTTGGTTCAACTTACAAAAAGAATTAAAAAATAATTTGCATATTAATTTTACTTTTATTTTGTTAAATGGCTTTCTCGAAAGTTGTTTAATTTTATTTACGAACGTTCTTATTAATAATAAATATACGTTACTTACGAATTAACTTACGTAACGAATTTCTATATACATATATTTTTAATACGTATATTAGGGGTTCACCCCTAATCAATACCTCGCTCTTTAGACTAAAGTTCGAATTTTGTTCCAATTCTTTAAAAATGGCCCCTTAATCCACAAGGCCTTTAGTTACGTAGAATAAATAGCTCTTATGAAAGTACTAAAAAATCGTTGGCAGAGGTTTGCAGATAGGAGCTTGAAACCTCTACAGTAGACTTCTCTGATACGCTGAATCTGATGGTGTGATTTGCATTAAGGTTGTATATCTTGTAGGAGGTGTTTCCCCCTGTTATCAAAAATCAGCCATATTTTCTCAGGCGGGTGCCTTTTGATAGGTTGGACTAAACTTGATGAAACTTATATATTTGAAATCAGTATTAAAATCTGATTCTTTTGATGTATCTATTTGTATCAAAATCCCGTTTTTTTAGAGTTTCGGTTACTTTTGAGCCGGGTCGCTCCTTGCTTACAGTTCGTTACCACTACCTGTTCGAGAATATTTTTAAGTTGTACAATACTATATATCAGTGAATAACCCCACTCAGTCCCAGGGAAAAGTGTAATAGACTATAGAAATCATGGGCGTCCTGAGGCTCATTTTATTGGGGGCCGATCTTTGTAAATTTTACCGAATCGCCACCTGATTTATGCCGAATTTTCTGCAGAAATCAAGAATTTTGCCAAATTTCGGCCGATTTTACAAAATTTCTGCCGAAATTTCTGCCTTCGGCAAAAATTGTACCGAATGCCAAAAAAGCTGGAGGGAGGAGGGGAGGGCGATCCTCCCTGCCCCCCTCTCGGGACGCCCCTGATGGAAATTACTCATTATTTTCAGAAACGTGTGAAACGGTCACAATGCGTGAAACATTTACTATGCTTATTTTAATTTGGATGCATATTTTTCAATGTTATGTTGATATTTGTAATTAGTAAGCCTAAAGACTCTTATAAATTAATTTTGGTGGAAACTTGCTTATGAGGTGTGAAACATTTACCCCCCCCCCCCGCCTGAGAAGATTGAAATTTAAACTAGTTACAGGGATGGAGTCGAAAGAAGTATTAAAGTGGTAAAAAAAAGCTTGGTTGGTTCCCCCTCCCCCAAATTTCAGCTCTGTATCAATTTTGGTTACCATTGCTACCAAGTACTGCATAACAGCCCATGGAGTTTTTTTTTTTTTTTTTTTTTTTTTTTTTTTTTTTTAATTCACTTATCAAACAGTTCGTGGTAACGAACTGTAAATAAGGAGCGACCCGGCTCAATGCTAACCGAAAGTCTAAAAACCGGAATTTTGATACCAATAGATACATCAAAAGAATTAGATTTTAATTGTGATTTCAAATATATAAGTTCCATCAAGTTTAATCTTACCCATCAAAAGTTACGCGCCTGAGAAAATTTGGCTTATTTTCGAAAAAAGGGGAAAAAACCCTAAAAGTTATAGAACCTTAATGAAAATTACACCATCATATTCAGCGTATCAGAGAACCCTACTGTAGAGGTTTCAAGCTCCTATCTACAAAAATGTGGAATTTTTCATTTTTTGCCAGAAGAAAGATCACAGATGCGTGTTTATTTGTTTGTTTTTTTTTCTTTTCCCCAGGGGTAATAGTATTGACCCAATGGTCCTAGAATATCGTAGGAGTTCTCATTGGAACGGAAATTAAAAGTTCTAGTGCCCTTTTTAAGTGACCAAAAAAATGGAGGGCAACTAGGCCCCCTCCCACGCTCATTTTTTTCCCAAAGTCGCCCAATTAAAATTTTGAGATAACCGTTTTGTTCAGCATAGTCGAAAATCTAATAAATATGTCTTTTAGGATGACTTAATCCCCCACAGTTCCCAGGGGAAGTGCTGCGTTATGAACTTTACCCAATGTTAACATATAATATTGGTTATTGGGAAGTATACACACATTTTCAGGGAGGATTTTTTTTTCGGGGGGGGGGCTGGAGAAGGGGGTTATTCGGGAGAATCTTTCCGTGGAGGATGTGTCTTTGGGGTAAGGTAAATTTTTATGAAGAGGGCGCCGGATTTCCAAGCGTTATTTAAAAAACGATCAGAAATTAAATTAAAAAAAACAAGTTTTTTTAACTGAAAGTAAGAAGCACCATTAGAACATAAAACGAACAGAAATTATTACGTATATGAGGGGGTCTCCCCCAAGTCAAAACCTCACACTTTACGCTCCAGTTTTTTTTAGTGCGTTCAAAAGAGCTATATATTCTAATTAAACATCCTTTGTGATTAAGGGGTTTGTGAATTGAACAAAAATTTAACTTTTAACGTAAAGAGCATGGTATTGACTAAGGGGAGAACCCCCTCATATACGTAATAACATATACGTAATAAAAAAAACAATAAAAAAACAAGCGATACGGCTCAATAGTAATCGAAACTTTTAAAAACGGAATTTTGATGTCAAGAATGGGCTTATAATGCAGAGTCTAAATATATAAATTTTATTAAGTTTAGTATTACTCATCAAAGGCTACGAGCCTGAGAAAATTTAACTGATTTTTTAAAGAGGGGGAATCCCCTAAAAGTGAAAGAATTTTAATGAAAATCACACCGTCAGATTCAGCGTATCGGAAAACCCTATTACATAGGTTTCAAGCTCATATCTGCAAAAATCTGCAACTTTGTATTTTTTGCCAGAAGAAAAATATACGAATATAGAAGTTCGTTACCTAAGTTAATTTGTAAATTACATCAGAGCCAAATTTAGAGACAGCCGTTTAGCAAAAGAAAATTAAAAATTTTATGCAACTTTTGTTTTCTTATTCAATGACGGTGAGCCAAAATAAAAGCTGCATTAACTAAAAAACGATCAGAAATTAAATAAAAAAAACAAGTTTTTTAAACTGAAAGTAAGGAGGGACATCAAAACTTAAAACGAACAGAAATTAATCCGTATATGAAAGGGGCTTTCCCCTCCTCAACGCCTCGCTCTTTACGCTAAAGTTTTACTTTCTCAAAATTCTATTTTTGTTATAAAATAAAAAAATTTAGCGTAAAGAGCGAGGCGTTGAGGAGGGGACAGCCCCTTTCATGTATGGAATAATTTCTGTTCGTTTTAAGTTTTAATGTTGCTCCTTACTTTCAGTTTAAAAGACTTGTTTATTTTTATTTCATCATGTGCAATGGCAAATTGGAACTGGATACTAGATACACATTTCATTATTTTATCATAGACCGGGGGCAAGTGCAAAAATCTTAACTGCCCCTGTTGTAAAAGGTAAAACTTGTTGGAGAACAAGTTCTGGTCTTGTTCAAGTTCAACAGTTCAAGTTCTGGTCAATCCTGCTGATCAATAATCTGTCGGAATCCGTTACCACCAGCAGCGGCAATACCCTCAAATTTCAAATGGTTCATTTTTGATGACGTAATAAGAGTAAATTCTTAATTTTATGCTTTAACTGATCAAAAGTTAATGAAGCTAATCTTTAATTATTTTTATCTAAGGTAATATGGCAATCAGAGTGTCAAAGCATGTCAGAACAGGAATACCTGGACGCAAATAGACTCATTTAAGCACTGACTTTAGCAGAAAAAATAACACCCAACAAAGTAAAACAGTAGATGAGATAATGATAATATTTCGTGACAGATTAAAGACGCTGATCACGAATCTGCTACGGTCCAACATTCATGAAATTTACCTTTGAACATATATATATATATATATATATATATATATATATATATATATATATATATATATATATATATATATATATATATATATATATATATATATATATATATATATATATATATATATATATATATATATATATATATATATATATATATATATATATATATATATATGATATGCCTATATAAGATGAAAGGAAAATGACTGAGGCTAAACTAATAAACTTAGCTGCTTCTTTGCATAATATTACCTTTTAAGATAATTTGCTGGCTAAAACAGGTTGCTAAGAGCAGGGCCGGCCCCAGACGTTTTTTGGGGTTAAGCCGGTAAGCGGACTATTCTTCGGCGCCCTTCACCCCTTGATAGACCGAAATATAATTATATGCCCTTAAAGTAGGGTGCGCTAGGTTTTCTAGTAAAAAGTGTAACAATAAAAATAAATAATCTTTCGTTGTGTAGTGGTAGTCCCTCGCCCCCCACCCCCCCCCCCAACTGCTACCCTTGAGCAAGTCTGCCTCTTGCTCGACAATATAATTATTCTGTCCATGCTGCTAAATCTTGTGTGGAAATTATCAAGAAAGGGAATCATGACTGTAGGAGGGACGTAATTATAGTGCATTCATAAGCTCAAGTTGTATAATAATTCTGTAACAGCTGGCAATCGTTAATCTTTTTTCTATTTAGCATTTGTTTGGTCCCCTGAAAACTTACCAGCCAATCATTTTATAGCTTAATGAAATTGAAATGATGATTGGTCTGAGCCTAGATGACGTTGCAATTCAAGCCAATAAAAATTGACAACGCAATGTCTCTGTGAAGACGAGAGGGAAATTCTAAACAAATTTTCAGTCTGAGCTAAAATGCAAAAAAGGGAGAACAGTTTTCGGGGTTCAATGAAAATTCCAGTATTTTGGCACATGGATTCCGTATGTCAATTCCTTTTTATTAGCTTCGGAGTTAGTATATACTTCATTTTTATATAGGGTAGACGAATGTTTTTGGAGAAAGAAATTTTAACAGGCCTCATTCAAGACACTTGATGGTGGAATCACAAGAGTATCGGAATGCAAAAATTCAGGTTTGGGAAAATATGAGCCCAAAGTCCCCTTCCCTCTGTCTGAAGCCTGTTTTTTTGTATAATTCAATTTTTTTAATTTGTCCCGCCCTGTTCAAAATTATATAATGCGTGCATGCCTCCAACGACTATAATGCTCTCTGTCACATCCAGGGGCGAAAGATATAGCCAGGATTTAGTTCAGGAATGGGTAAAACTAAGGAAATGATCGTTTTGGCCTGTATCACTTACGTCTAATAATATAGCCTATGTGTAATATATTTGGGTCCTTGTGGGAGGGGGGCTTGTTTTTCAAACCAAACTAAGCTATGTTGCTATGCTGCAAATTTTTGCGATAGTCCACTTCTGTGTGTACAATGACCTAAATACAAAAAGATGGGTTAGCAAAGCCGTAGACATACCCAGGGGGGAGGGTTAAGGGATTTGAACCCCGCCAAAAATTTCCTTCCGAATCGTAAAAACGTAGGAAAAACGAATAAAACCCATTTTTTATAGTTTTTTTGTGCAACATGATTAACCGTCTAGGAACTTTTATATTAATAATAAAATCAGAGACGGGAATAAATTAATAAGATTCCCGGTATCGTTGAAGCAATGAAAAGCAGAAGTTTCTGATCCTTCCATCTTGAATTTCTTGTCCAAGGTGCCTTGAATAAAGCTATGAACAATGGTTTGCGTCTAGGATACGAGTTATTTAGAGTTAGACCTTACCAGAAATTTCTTCCTAGATCTTACCGTTGCCAATCGCCGAACCAAGTTTTTAGAAATTGCCCATTCACCCCGACCGACCAGAAGTGTTCTGGGTACGGGGTTGTACATTCTAACATATGCGATAATCCATTTAACTGAACCCTCGTGCAACTCAATCCCCGTACTCATTTTTTAGCATTTTACAAAGTCTAGGCAATATCTTGGGGTAAAACACAAGTTAGAATCTTTATATGTTCTATCTTGTTGTAATTGTTTGTTTTTTACAGTAATATAAAAAAGTTCATAAAAAAGCTCTGTTTGTTGTCAGAAAATTAAAAAAGAAAATCAGACGTCACAAACCATTAAAGTCAGATTTTTTGACTTGTATTCTGATTTCTGGTTACTATGACAAAAGTTACCACAGATACACTACAATTTTCAAGCGGAAGAGCGAAAAAATTAGTTTTATGCGCTAGAAATCAATCCGATTTTTGGAAAATTTGAAAACCTAAAAAACAATTTTCTTCCTCAGCTGGTTGTCTTCGTCAAAGTCCCCTAAGTTCAGTCTACTCGCGCTGCAAGTTAATTATCAATCGGAGAAAATCAGCTTTTGGTCCTTATCGCGCAGCCAAAATTAATTTGAAAACTTTTTCGTCAATGCATTACGTGCGCTTTCTTTAGATTCATTAAAAAAAAATGGTTTTTCAAGGAGAACTAAAGAGTCATATTAAATTTAGACTAGCAGAAATTAGTTGACATAATAATTAAAACTCAAAACGACCAGAAATAACCCAAAACAAACAGAAATTAAAATAGACGATCATAGAAAAAATGGCGGTTCTGTGGGAAAACAAAAATCATGGGGCTATGGGGGATTTTGTCATCCCTGGAAGAGTAGTTATTTGACTTTTCTAAAATTTTTGGTATTATTATTTTGATGTTGACTTTTCTTTGTGATTATGTCTCTCAGAGTGTGCCCTAATAGCTGTGAACGTTATTTTGGGAAAGGCATGCTGTTCAAAAGGACTAAGTGCTCAAAATGATTTAGTCCCCCTTGTTCAGGGATCTCTGTTTCCGAAAAAAAGAATATTCCTAATTAGATTTGTTCTATCTGCAAAGCTTCCACTGAATTTTCTAGTAACTCCAACGAGAATAAAAAAGAACACTTGAAATTATCAACTGATTGTATGTTGCGCTCAAAAATGCTTTCATTAAAGTATTAGTCGAAATTTAACTACACTCTGCATTAAAAGTGTTGGCTGATGGGGCAGCATCCCCTCTTATGTGGGATAATTTCTTTTCGTTTCAAGTTCTAGTGTTACTCTTAACTTTTTTAAAAAAAAAGAACGACTGAAATTTAAGAGTGATCTTCAATTATAAAATTGAACAGTATTTATTTTGTGTATAATAGGAGGGGGGGGGGGCTTGGACACCTTTTGAGATTTTGACAGAGGATCTTTGTTTTTCTTCTAATAACTAGTGGAATAGATATGATGGTTTATCATTATTTTTTCGCGTCGGGATATTTAGTTTCTCAGATTGTAGTTCTTGCGTGACTTGAAAAAGGCTAATAACCTGTTTTGGCGGAAAGCCGAGATAAGAGCTAGTTTCGGTGTATATGAAAGTTTGGTATGAAATTATTAGACCTTTCCTGATCTTTAAAGAATAAACACCGCTGTTGGAAAATCTTTGCACTTTGTGAATTTAGATAGCGATAAGGGTTCCTGATTGAGACCAATTTTTGGACTTGGGTTCTAATAGTTGGTTGCTGTGGTAAAATTTGTCACAATTGCCCTATCCAAGAAAATACCAAACGTCTGTTAAGAAGTCTTTCCGTAAAATTCTCAGTGATTTTTCAGAAAATTGAAGGACATCACATAGGAAAAATATGAATCATTATCGACCGATATCCCTCCTTTCTGTTATTTCTAGGCTAATAGAAAAACTTATTAATTCTAGAGTATCTGAGTTTTTGGAGAATAATTCCTTTTTCCATTCTAATCAGTTCGGTTTTCGTAAGGGGATGTCTACCGAACAGTCAGTTTTATTTTTGACAACGTTTGTGCATGATGCTTTGGACCAAGGTTTTAAGGTGGCGTCTATTTTTTTAGATATTGTTAAAGCGTTCGATTCAGTTGACCATGAAATTTTAATTATGAAGCTTGAAAATTGTGGAATTAGAGGAAATGCGTTCAAGTTATTTGAAACTTTTTTGAGAGGTAGGACCCAGTGCGTTGAAATTTCTAATGTGAGGTCTGGTGAAAGAATGGTTGATTATGGTGTTCCACAGGGTTCTGTTTTAGGTCCGCTTTTATTCTTGGTTTATATCAATGACTTACGATTTTCTGTTTTGGATTTGTTAGATAGAGCACATTCTAATTGTAGGGTAATTATTCCTATTTTTGCAGATGATACCCATTTTACTGCCGCAGCAAAGACTGAATCTGATTTAATCGAGATAATGAGAAGAGGTATGTTAGGTATAGATAAGTGGATGAGAGTGAATAAGCTTTTGTTAAACCATAGTAAATCAGGTTTTATTATATATGGTAGATCATCAAATTTTTACCCTTGGGTTCTGGATTTACAAATGGAGAATTATGTAATTAAGCGTACAAATACTATACGATACCTTGGTGTTATTGTGGATGAATGCCTTAGTTTTAAAATTCATGTTTCTTTTATTAGTAGTAAGATTGCAAGAAATGTTGGAATGATGAGAAAGTTAAAAAATATTTTCCATGATTCTGTTTTGAGATTGATTTATTTTTTGTTAGTTCACCCGTATTTAGTATATTGCGTGAGTATATGGTCTAGCACATTTTCAGTGCATTTGCAGCAGTTACGTGTGATACAAAATATGGCACTGCGAGTGTTGTCCGGAGATAATCGGAGAACTTCGGTGAGATCCCAATATGTACAGTTAAATATTATCCCTGTGTCAGATCTTAGAAAATTTTACCATGGGTTATTTATGTTTAAGTATTTTTCTAATTTGGTTCCCAAGTGTTTTTTAAATTTATTTATTTCTGGTGATGATGTACACAATTATCCTACTCGTCATGCTAGAGATATACGGACACCTCAAGTTGCTAGTACTAGATCGCTGTTTTCAATACGTCATGTGGGGCCAGTTGTCTGGAATAATTTGCCTGTTTCTTTAAAAAGTTCAGTGAATCTATGTGAGTTCCGTCGGGACCTTAAAACCCTTTGTCTCCATAGGTATGAATTTGTATGAATTTGTTTAAAGGGTGGTATAGTTGAGTCACTCTCAGGTTTGCCCGGAACCCGTTCTTCCTATATATTTTTATTTTTTTTTATTTTGTTTATTTATTATTTATGGGATGGCGGCGGGAAGTTTTGGAGTTTGTGAAGTATTGATTTTTGGTTATTGCGACCAGGAGCCGAGTGAGTGTAGGATTTTCATTTTTTCTTTTTTTTTTTCTTTCTTTCCTCTTTTTCTCGTTTTTTCTCTTCTTTCTCTTTATTATGTTATTATAAGTGTTAATTTTAAGAGGGTAAATACTTCCGAACAAGCGTTAGCTTATGGAAGGTCATTTGTTTTTTGCGTTGTGTTGTTTTTGGAATAAACCCTTATCTTATCTTATCTTATCTTATCTTATCATACTGATGATTCTACATAACCTTTCGCGGCACAATTTCTAAAATATTTCTAAAACTTTTTTCTAAAGGAGAATTACAAGAAATATCACATTTTTAGCTGTAATTTCAAGGATTTCTAGCCGTTAAATTTTCCAGGGCAACAGAATGGTAACAGTATGTAACCGGGAGGATATTTTGAGAAAACGCGATTTTACTACCTATATAAGGAAGTATGCCATTGTCTGCAACCGCCATTTGAGTTGTTTGTGAGGAAGAGGGTCTTCACGGCAGACATCGGAAAGTTGAATTCAATAGCTGCGTTCGTTTTCACCGTTCGGCGTTCTTAGTACTAAAAAGATTTTCTCGGTTTTACTCTTAAAGTGCGTTTTATTTCGCCGTTCTAAGAACTTCGTTTTAACTGACAAAACGGCTTATAAGAGCTTTCCTTAGCCAGATAAAATTTCAACGTCACAGATAAAATTTCAGTCAACCAGCACAACAAAAATGGAAAATATACTTGTGAATGTAGCAAAACAAACAATAGAGTTACTAGAGGAAAGTGACTGTTGAGTGACTGTTGAACCGTTCTATAGAGTGCAAATGGGCACTCTTGCTTTTGAATGCTTATGAATGGGCATAGACATTAAATTAGTTGAAATGGGGGTGCAATCCTAGATAGTGGACTCTACATAGGGACACATGTTAAGAAAATATTTTTTACTCCATAATATTGACAATACTCATAGTTGTGGCATTTAGTCTAACACTTAATAAGCTGAATTTCCTTTCTAAAATTTAAACTTAAGACGTATGAACAACTGAATAAACTCCTAAGGGTATTAAAACTTGGGGTTAGCGGGAGTTTTTTAGTATTAGTTGTAATCTAAGGTATTTCGAAATTCCTCTCATGATGTTTCCAAGTAACCCCTAAGGAATTTTTGTAAGTTTGGAAAGCAATTTATCCCAAAAATGCTTCCAGAACTTTCTGAAGTTTTCAAAACTGTTGCACACGTATGAAAAAGAACTCGCTGCCATTTTTTAGATGAAAGACCCCATCAACATAATCTACAAAATTAAATATCAATAAACTTGTTTTCTGTCATGTTTTTTTTTATTTTAAAACTTGGCGCCCAAAAGTAAAACTAAAGCTCTTAAACGGAGTATGAGGCTCAGTTCGGCGTTCTAAGAATGACGGTACTAAGAAAGAAGAACGGCATTTCAAAGAACGGCTTATAAGCGAAACATTTCAAAGAACGGCGAAAACGAACGGCTTAATTCTAAAACCGAGGATTTGATTTCCATAGAACGACGAAAACGAACGCAGCTAATGCCATACCATCTCTCCTCTTACCTGCTAATCCAGAGACTATCGAAGGCCAGCGGTTGTTTTCTGCAAGTGACTGTGTTGTGAGGAAGTAGTCTCAGACAATAAAAGAAGGCGTCAAAGCAACCTTAAGTGATGTTATGGTTGCAATTCCGAAAAGTCACAAGCTGAATGAACTTAATTTCACATTCGTCCCTGCCTTAGAAACCATTAACGAAGAAGAAAATGTGTCCCATTCTTCAGAAATAACTGATTCTTCTAAGCAAAATAGAGATATGCCGACGCTTTCTAGCTGCTCCTTCGTCGCAACTCATAATTTAAATCCAGAAGTTTCCCCGAAGGACCAAACCGGGCACGCCATTCTTCAGGACTGGGTAGAGCCCACGAAATCAGTGTTGGCCTTGCTAGACCGGGAAGAAGGAGGATTTTTAGTAATAGCAAGATAAAGGCTCTTGCCTCATATAACCAGTTTGATGCAACTCATAGAAAAGTTAGAGTCCCCATAATAGGAAAATGAAGATATCCGTGAAAAATCTGTCTTGACAACGCCAAAAAAGAAAAGACCCCGTGACGAACAAAACTCCCCCTTGCCTAAAAAAGTTGAAAGGTTGTTTGATGAGCTGCCTCAAAACTCAACAGGTGGAAAATTAGGGATGGTGGAGAGGGTAGAAAAGGAGTGCATGGAGCAGTTTCCAAGCTCAAAAAAGACAATGATACAAAGTCAAGTCAGGTATGCTCCTTGTATAAAAAGGTTTAAACAGATCATCAAGAACCAAGAAAAAATGATATCAAGAGGCCATGCTAGAAATTGTATAATGAAAGCAAAACTGAAACAGCTTTCTGAAACTAGCAAAAAAGAAAGGATTTTGATGTAGCAGACATCCATCTTAGTGGTCTTACACTGAAGGTGATCCAGTCTGAAATTCGGAGAGGAAAAACGTCTAAACGCATACCGAATTTTATTCAAGCCTAAATGACTATTTGAATTTCTCAAAATGCAAGTTTGGGACTATTTGTCCCAAAAAGAAACTTGATCTGTACTTTATCTCTTCCTCATACACAGGAACCAGCCAAACAGATTAAGAATTTCTAACTAAAACCTCCTTGTCAATGGAAAGGAGGTGGAGGAAGAGATCTTTGAGATGTTTTTCATAGATCTTTTGTTATTTTCAGGAGGATAATCAGTAAAAATGACACCTTAATTCAGGAAAGACAACCTAGGTACTGACACACGATGTGACCACTACAGTTATAACATTCTGCTTCAAGAGCCTACCTTGGTGGAGGTAAGATAAGTAACTGAGCTAGGTGAATGAAACTTTTAAAGACTTTCATAGACCAAGAAAAGTGAAAAAGAGATTTATTGAAGTTGGAGTTGGTGCCGTCTTTTTGAAGAATTGACTCAGATCAAATAAACTCATTCTGTCTGTTAAATAACTTCTGCCTTCAGTTATAGATTTATCTTTCCTTGTTAGGTGGCGCTGCCTTTCCATTCATAATTAGATGTCATGTTTAGTTGTCATGTTTTTTTCTATTTGTGCTATTAAAAAAAAAAAAATAGTTTTTTTTGTTCTTTTCGTTTTTTTTTCGTTGAGAAAGGCTTTCGGACTTGGGGCCGAAATATTCGGAATATTTTTTAATTAAAGTGTTGTTTTGTTTTGTTACCAAGGTAATTCTTTGATTTTTATGGCCGAAAAGCGTTGTCAAATTTAACCAATTAGCTTTGCTTAATTATCTTGATGAATCAACATGCCAGCACTAACAAAAAGGAGGTACGGACTTAAAACCTTTAGACTTGTGGGAAAAAATCATACAAAATACGGTTTTCAGATATGAATAGACATAAGATGGCTCTAGGAGATGGCTCAACGGGGATATCTTGATGGCTCAACGTCCCAACATTAACGAAAAGGTGGTGCCGACTTAAAAACTTTGTAATTAAAAAGATCGTAAAAAAATGTGGTCTTCAGGTATGAATAGACCTAAGATGGCTTAAGGGGACAATTTTTTTTTATTTTGATGTCTTGTGGTACTTACTGGATTTGATATTTCAAATGATTCCTGAAAGCTTCAGCACAACTTCTTTCTTTAAACAGAGTATTTGAGAAGATTTTTCTGCATCAAATTGCTTACCCAGTACATCTGAATGATGTACTGAATGCATCTGAAGTTGGGCTGCATGGGTTTGAACAAATAGGTCTGAAAGCTGTTGTTCAGCACACTTTCAATCACAGTATATAAATAATAGAATTATTGGTCTGTAATTCGACACTTTCAATCACGGTATATAAACAATAGAATTATTGGTCTGTGATTAGGCGTCCTAGGGGAAGACCACGCACCAGATGGGCGGACGTCATCCGTGATCGGCTCGCCTCCAGAAACATCAACCCGGCTGAAGCGACAACCCTCGCCCTGAACCGACCACTCTGGAGAAGACTGACGGCGCTGACGACTGGTTCCCTCTACGCTGGCGACGCTGCCGAGCAAGAGCTTTAAGTAAAAGTAGGTAAGATTAGAATCCAGTAGTGATTAGAATTATTTAAATACTGTGATTAGAATGCGCTCATTAGATTCACTTGATGCTCAAACATCGCTCAGTAACCTTATTACTTTCTTTTCCCAGAAAATGTGAACTCGTGTAGGTTGAGGAACTATGTTTGTGTGTGTGTAGAAGAACGCAGTTGATGAATCTATTCCTTACTGCTTTTCATCGCCGACTGCTGGTTTGAATTCGAAATATGGCACAAAGAGTTTTCTGTTGTTTGCTACAAAGATACAAGTTCTTCTTTTTTTTATATTAATATGGTGTCTTGAATCGATTAAAAACAATTGAATGCTATAAAACTTAAATATTTTACATTTTAATAAAAAGATACAAATTCAAATCTACAGGTGACGCTTTCGTTCATGAATTCTAAAAATAAGAATGTTTATGTTTAACGATATTTTGCAAGACCAAAAATTTTACAAATAGTACTTTATATAGTAGTATTATGAAAATTAATTACTTCTCCTGGTTTTTGTTCAATTTCACTAGAATAAGTGCCTTTTGCGTGCAACGTTATTGCTTTCTTCTCAAAAATTCCGGCTCAAGTCATGAAACCAAGAGAGGAAAAAATATAAAAAATAAAAAACAAAATCAAATAGGTGAAAAAACTAGGACGAGCGGAGGTTCTTGTCAAAATATTTGCTTGTTCTTCATCTTCATATTTTGCCATTTGCTGATAAAAATCCTCGTTTTCTCACCTTTTTAATAATTATGTTTCATTTTTATATTCTTTCCTCTTTTGATTTCACCTGACATATACATCTGGTGTGGTCTGAGAATGTATTCTTGGGGAGGGGGGAAGGAAGTCACTCCTGCTTTATTTCTCTCCCCCCACCCTATTTTTTGTAAGGGAAAAAGTTTCTACTCCATTCTATATACTGTTTTTCCGTACAATCGCCTTTCAAATCGTCTTTTGAAGGTGGCTTCAATCAAGTACCTTCAATTCTCTTTATGGTACTTGTATGATATACCCCCTACCAATATTCTTCTAATATATTTCTCTGACGCTCAACCCTAATGGAATACACCAACGTAAGATAAAAATATAATAATTTAAAAACAAATTTGGAAACAATAATTTAGAAAACAACAAAATCATCTTCTGACTATACAATTAACTTTGACTATCCAATTTGTTCCGCTTCGATTATACAATCAACTTGACTATGTAATTCGAACAGTAGAACCTTCGTGAAAAATTTACATCTTCTCATTGAAGAATTTTCCAGATTTAAGTTTCTTGCCATTGTCATCAGAGCTTGGCGGTCATCTATTAATTCACACCTGATTGCTTGGTCTGGATCACGAATTTTGAGGGGATAATTTACGCTAAGCGGTGAATGCAGCTGAATTACGAAGAAAGATTCTTTGTACCTTTGCAGTTTTGCAAAAATCTGATCTGAAAGCTCCTCTTTCTTCATTTTCCTCTTTTTTCCTTCTTCAGTTTTTCTTATCGTTTTTTCAATTTCATCCGGCCAGAAATCTCCTTCAAAATACGGGAGGCCCGTGGGCAGACTTATATTGTCCTCAATGGTTGCTTCTAGAATATTTTTGTATTTGAAAATAACTCCGTCACTGATTCCTTTGTCTAGAATCCTTTTATACCATTCCTGAAGTCTCTTTTTATCAGGGATTTTTTGTTCGGGTGGGTGACGATAAAAAATGTATCCCTCAGCATCTTGATCTGGAGGACAGGCCCAGATATGTGCAGTAGTGAAGCCGAGCCTCTTAACATAGTCAAAGTATCCGAGTAAAATTTCTTGGTAAACTTGCGCTCTCAATCTTTTGGGTCCGAAGAACGGAAGGGAGTCTAAATACGCAATGTAAACTCTTCTTTTATTTGGCTCTGGTGAACTTGAGTCATATTCCTGAACGTACATTCCAAAAAAAACCACATCATCACCATCAATATTTTGAAATGCCAATAATACTTTTGATTTGTACGGGAATGATCCAGGTGGATCCTCTTGCTTATCACAAAATTGTTTTTTCATTTCAGGTCCAATTCGGAACACCTTATTGGCTGAAGACACTACTTTAATAATAACTTTCCCAGCTCCTGCGTTTTGTTTATAGAGGAAAGTATTCACCCTGGTTTGAATGAATGAACCGAGATTCGTTTTCGGTAGTTTCCCAGCAGTAAAATGATTCTCATTCATCGTTGTACCTTTCAACCTTAAACAGCTTTCACACGTAAATTTTTGTCCTAGAATAGGCTCAAAGTAAAGCACACAGACCTGATGCATTTTGCGACCACAATTCACACATTGGATCATTGGCTCGGGCTTTTTCATGTTCGTCCCAGCACAAGGCAAGTCTGACGGTGTGTCAAATACGTACTTACGTCCGCAACAATAGCCCAGTGACTGCATTACTGAATCGACCGTTTTCGCAAATACTTCAGATAGCTTGACGGAGCATTCATCGGCTTCGGAGGTTTTTCTGTTACAGAGTTGTTTTTCAAACATTTCCCAAATGTCACCAACACATTTCCAGGGATAATTAAATTGTCCTTTTTCAAGGCTCTCGTCGATCTTTTTTCGCAAAAGGATGCTTTCCAAACTTAATGTTTTCTGTCGACTATTTGGATTTATCATTGTTCGGCAGATCGTTTCTGGCTTAATTCCAAAAATACTGGATTTGAACCGTTTATAGCCAGGTATTTCGTCAGTGTTAGTATTTTTTCGCTTCTTTCTTTTTTCCTGTCCATTCACAGCCACACCATTTTGACTTTCGCTAATGATATTGGGTTTGACAAAGGAAGACTTTCGCTTGTAGAAATTATTCTTGCCATTCTTACATCTTTTTTCGCAAAAGGACTTTTCGTGTTGTGCGAGATTTTCACCAGTAGTAACTATGTTTCTTTGCTGTCAGAACGGTCAAGCTTAGATTTTTTGGTTTTAAGGCGATCACATTTGTCAGGATTGTCCATTTTACGTTTAAACGCTGTACCAATGCTGAATTTATCTGGAACAAATAAATCACTTAAACAGAACACTTGGACGGAACTCTTTTCAGGTTTCTTTTGCTGAATTTTGTAACCTTTTTCACCAGAAGACTTTTCCGATTCACGGCTTTTTACCTGTTCATTTCTTTTGTCAGACATTTTTCGTCCTTCAGTATTTAACTGCTCACTTTAATATAATATAACTAGTTTACTGATATCTCAAGCAACTTTCTAAAGTAACTAATGAGATTAATTGGCTGTATACTTTCTTTTATATTATCATCTGACGTCATTAAAAATGACGTCATATTTGTTTACGTATTGTGGCTTAAGTTTTAAAACGACGTCACTAATGATTCCAACCTAAGATGAATGACATCATATATCATTTTGCAAATGAAAATTCATTTTTTATGAAAAAACTACATTTTGTTACAATATCAGCTTTTGTTAATAATAACAGGCACGAGATATTACAACTCCTTTTCAAGTGATGCCTTAAAGAACTCTCTATGTTTCTTTCCAGTTTCCCGCTAGTGGCCATAAGAAAGAAACACTAACAAATCAATGGTAATTATGAAAAAACTGATTTTCCTTATTGTTAAAGGTTAGGGGTTCTAATTTTCCTGCGTTGGCTTTTGACAGTGGAGATTCCAATGCTGCAGTTTGCATTTTAGCAATACAATTTTATCTTTGAATTATCAAAATTATAGTTACCATTTTTTATTCAGCTTCCTTTCCCAACTGCCTTTCAATTGGCATTTCTCCGAAAAGTGTTTTAAAAGTTTTGGGTCTCTGCTCCATCATAAACTCGTTCCTCCTTCCCTATTTCCAAAAGGAAAATCGTGCTGGCATTGCCTCCTAGTGGTAGCCGGGCGGACCCTTTAAGAGTTTGCCTAACCAGAACCATGACTGCAAACAGTGCTGTAGAGTGACCTTGAGGAGCTGTGCCCCTTAAGGAAATTGAGGCCTCATAAACGATTTTGACTGTCGAATTCAGACGATTTGAACTGGACTTAAGGCTGGAGGGTATAAAAACCATAAATTACCTATGCAGAAGAGATTTTACTGTGCAAAAATGGGGCGGTTATCTTTTGATGAATACAAGCGGGCCTAGAAGGCGGTCCTTAACTTGACTGCAAAATTTGAATAACAGGGTTTCAAGTTATCACCTGATTTTAAAAGACAAAATCGCGAAAAAGGTAAAAAGCGGACAGATATGTAGAATTTTGTTTTCCTCTCAGCATTAGCCTTTAGTCAAATTGAGAAAAGACTAGAAATTTAAAAAAGAATAAGTACCAATTAAAGAAAAATGTAAGGACGTTTGATAAAACACTGACAGAAAAAAATACCGTTATATAGCAAGGACACCGGCAGAAATTTTCCAGGAGGACCAGACACCAAAATAGCAGTGGTGGCTGGGGGACAGGGAATATATTTCAAGATATTTATTTTTGTAGCCATATGTTTACTTTTAAATACTTTTAGTGAAAAACTCTCAAACAAAAGAGCACTTAAATTGCATGCAAAATGAAACAAAATACAAAAATTTTAAACAGCAAAGATTCCTGGCAAAGGGATCGCTTTATTTAATAAATAATATATGTAATTATTATGCATTTAATCTTAAAAGAAAATCAGATTCAAACCAAAATTACAGAAGGTCCCATGTATTGCCTCCATAGATTATAAGAGATGTAGACTTGTCTTTATGCAATTTCCTACTCCGTAAAATACTTTACAGAAAGAGTAGAGATGCTCGAAAATTTTCCTGTCTGCATGGATGCCACATCTTGAATTTATACCGGCCATGTAAAATGTACCTCTTTCATAACAGAACAATTTTCTACCTTGAACTTAAATCCCTTTTATATTCAGACATTTAAAAAATTTGCAGAAGAGCGAGAGAAAAAATAAATTTAAACTTACTATCCAGCTGTCAAATTGATCCTCTTTCTTTTTATTAGCCTATTCAACTAAATAAAATAAACTGGTATAAAAATTGCCACAGGAGAAACTTAGGAACTTAGTTTTTGGCAATTAAAAATGGTAATATTTTTCCTTTTCTATTTACATGAAGTACTTTAACCTATTTAAACAAATGTATGCAATGAATTTATCGATAAGAAAATCCTATTGCAGAGCTTGGGATGACTTCAGTTATGTAAAAGATCAAAAGTCTGTCCCATCCTTAACTCCTTACTCTTTACTCTGAAGTTTGGCTTTTGTTCAAATTTTTAAAGAAAATTTGCAATTGGAAAAAAAAGATTTTTCAAAGTACTGAAACACTTTCGTTTAATGAGCAGGGTATTGAAAAAGGGGGAGTCCCCCTACTTATATATATATATATATATATATATATATATATATATATATATATATATATATATATAGTGTGTGTGTGTGTGTGTGTGTGTGTGTGTGTGTGTGTGTGTGTGTGTGTGTGTGTGTGTGTGTGTGTGTGTGTGTGTGTGTGTGTGTGTGTGTGTGTGTGTGTGTGTGTGTGTGTGTGTGTGTGTGTGTGTGTGTGTGTGTGTGTGTGTGTGTGTGTGTGTGTGTGTGTGTGTGTGTGTGTGTGTGTGTGTGTGTGTGTGTGTGTGTGTGTGTGTGTGTGTGTGTGTGTGTGTGTGTGTGTGTGTGTGTGTGTGTGTGTGTGTGTGTGTGTGTGTGTGTGTGTGTGTGTGTGTGTGTGTGTGTGTGTGTGTGTGTGTGTGTGTGTGTGTATATATATATATATATATATATATATATATATATATATATATATATATTGAAATCAGTATTAAAATCTGATTCTTTTGATCTATCTATTTGTATCAAAATCCTGTTTTTTTTAGAGTTTCTTTTACTTTTGAGCCGGGTCGCTCCTTGCTTACAGTTCGTTACCACTACCTGTTTGAAAATATTTTTAAGTTGTACAATACTATATATCAGTAAATAACCCCACACAGTCCCAGGGAAAAGTGTAATAGACTATAGAAATCAGGGGCGTCCTGTGGCTCATCTCAAAGGGAGGCGGTGATCTTTGTAAATTTTACCGAATCGCCACCTGATTTATGCCGAATTTTCTGCAGAAATCAAGAATTTTGCCAAATTTCGGCCGATTTTACAAAATTTCTGCCGAAATTTCTGCCTTCGGCAAAAATTGTACCGAATGCCAAAAAAGCTGGAGGGAGGAGGGGAGGGCGATCCTCCCTGCCCCCCTCTCGGGACGCCCCTGATGGAAATTACTCATTATTTTCCGAAACGTGTGAAACGGTCACGATGCGTGAAACATTTGCTATGCTTATTTTAATTTGGATGCATATTTTTCAATGTTCTGTTGATATTTGTAATTAGTAAGCCTAAAGACTCTTATAAATTAATTTTTGGTGGAAACTTGCTTATAAGGTGTGAAACATTTACCCCCCCCCCCGCCTGAGAAGATTGAAATTTAAACTAGTTACAGGGATGGAGTGGAAAGAAGTATTAAAGTGGTAAACAAAAGCTTGGTTGGTTCCCCCTCCCCCAAATTTCAGCTCTTTATCAATTTTGGTTACCATTGCTACCAAGTACTGCATAACAGCCCATGGAGTTTTTTTTTTTTTTTTTTTTTTTTTTTTTTTTTTTAATTCACTTTTCAAACAGTTCGTGGTAACGAACTGTAAGTAAGGAAACGACCCGGCTCAATGGTAACCGAAAGTCTAAAAACGGAATTTTGATACCAATAGATACATCAAAAGAATCAGATTTTAATTGTGATTTCAAATATACAAATTCCATCAAGTTTAATCTTACCCATCAAAAGTTACGAGCCTGAGAAAATTTGGCTTATTTTCAAAAAAGGGGAAAAAGACCCCCTAAAAGTTATAGAACCTTAATGAAAATTACACCATCATATTCAGCGTATCAGAGAACCCTACTGTAGAGGTTTCAAGCTCCTACCTACAAAAATGTGGAATTTTCCATTTTTTGCCAGAAGAAAGATCACAGATGCGTGTTTATTTGTTTGTTTTTTTTTCTTTTACCCAGGGGTAATAGTATTGACCCAATGGTCCTAGAATATCGTAGGAGTTCTCATTGGAACGGAAATTAAAAGTTTTAGTGCCCTTTTTAAGTGACCAAAAAAATGGAGGGCAACTAGGCCCCCTCCCACGCTCATTTTTTCCCAAAGTCGCCCAATTAAAATTTTGAGTTAACCGTTTTGTTCAGCATAGTCAAAAATCTAATAAATAAGTCTTTTAGGATGACTTAATCCCCCACAGTTCCCAGGGGAAGGGCAGCGTTATGAACTTTACCTAATGTTAACATGTAGTATTGGTTATTTGGAAGTAGCCTATACACACATTTTCAGGAAGGATTTTTTTCGGGGGGGGGGGGGCTGGAGAAGGGGGTTACTCAGGAGAATCTTTCCGTGGAGGATGTTTCTTTGGGGTAAGGGACATTTCTATGAAGAGGATGCCGAATTTCCAAGCATTATTTAAAAAACGATCAGAAATTAAATTTAGAAAAAAACAAGTTTTTTCAACTGAAAGTAAGGAGCAACATTTGAACTTAAAACGAACAGAAATTATTACGTATATGAGGGGGTTCTCCCCCTAGTCAATACCTCGCTCTTTAAGCTACAGTTTTTTTACTACTTTCAAAATAGCTATTTATTCTAATTAAACGGCATTTATGATTCAGGAATTTGTTATTTAAACAAAATTTTAACTTTTAACGTAAAGAGCGTGGTATTGACTAAGGGTAGATCCCCCTCATATACGTAATAACATATACGTAATAAAGAAAACAATAAAAAAACAAGCGATACGGCTCAATAGTAATCGAAACTTTTAAAAACGGAATTTTGATGTCAAGAATGGGCTTAGAATGCAGATTCTAAATATGTGAATTTTGTTAAGTTTAACATAACTCATCAATAGCTACGAGCCTGCGAAAACTTACTCGATTTTTTAAGGAGAAAGCAAACGTCCCTTAAAAGTGAAAGAACTTTAATGAAAATCACACCGCCAGATTCAGCGTATCAAAAAACCTCTAACAGTGATTTCAAACTCGTATCTGCAAAAATCTGCAACTTTGTATTTTTTGCCAGAAGAAAAATATACGAATATAGAAGTTAGTTACGCAAGTTAATTTGTAAATTACGTCAGAAACAAATTTAGAGACAGTCATTTAACAAAAGAAAAGTAAAATTTGTACGCAAATTTTGTTTACTTATTCAATGACGGTGAGCCAAAATCAAAGCTGCATTAACTGAAAAACGATCAGAAATTAAATAAAAAAAACAAGTTTTTTAAACTGAAATTAAGGAGGGACATCAAAACTTAAAACGAACAGAAATTAATCCGTATATGAAGGGGCTGTCCCCTCCTCAACGCCTCGCTCTTTACGCTAAAGTTTTACTTTCTCACAACTCTATTTTTGTTAAACAATAAAAAACTTTAGCGTAAAGAGCAAGGCGTTGAGGAGGGACAGCCCCTTTCATGTATGGAATAATTTCTGTTCGTTTTAAGTTTTAATGTTGCTCCTTACTTTCAGTTTAAAAGACTTGTTTATTTTTATTTCACTCATGTGCAATGGCAAATTGGAACTGGATACTAGATACACATTTCATTATTTTATCATAGACCGGGGGCAAGTGCAAAAATCTTAACTGCCCCTGTTGTAAAAGTAAAAACTTGTTGGAGAATAGATGCTGGTCAATTCAATCCTGCTGATCAAAAATCAGTTGGAATCCGTGACCACCAGCAGCGGCAATACCCTCAAATTTCAAATGTTTCATTTTTGATGATGTAATAAGAGTAAATTCTTAATTTTATACTTTAACTGATCAAAAGTTAATGAAGCTAATCTTTAATTATTTTTATCTAAGGTAATATGGCAATCAGAGTGTCAAAGCATGTCAGAACAGGAATACCTGGACGCAAATAGACTCATTTAAGCACTGACTTTAGCAGAGAAAAATAACACCCAACAAAGTAAAACAGTAGATGAGATAATGATAATATTTCGTGACAGATTAAAGACGCTGATCACGAATCTGCTACGGTCCAACATTCATGAAATTTACCTTTGAACATATATATATATATATATATATATATATATATATATATATATATATATATATATATATATATATATATATATATATATATATATATATATATATATATATATATATATATATATATATATATATATATATATATCAAGGTCGTATCCGGGGGGGTACCCGGTTTGGGCCCCCCCCGAAATTTGAGCCGAGTCAAAAATTTGTAAATCTAAAATTAAATCCGGTATAATTTGAGGCTTCGGGGTCCAAAAAATTCGGTCCCCCCCCCCCGAAAAAAATCCTGGATCACGCGCGCGCGCGCGCGCGCGCGCGCGCGCGCGCGCGCGCGCGCGCGCGCGCGCGCGCGCGCGCGCGCGCGCGCGCGCGCGCGCGCGCGCGCGCGCGCGCGCGCGCGCGCGCGCGCGCGCGCGCGCGCGCGCGCGCGCGCGCGCGCGCGCGCGCGCGCGCGCGCGCGCGCGCGCGCGCGCGCGCGCGCGCGCACATATATATATATATATATATATAGGTTTGGGAAAATATGATTTCAAAGTCCTTCCTCTGTCTGAAGCCTGTTTTTTGTATAATCATTTTTTTAATTTGTCCCGCCCCTGTTCAAAATTATATAATGCGTGCATGCCTCCAACGACTATAATGCTCTCTGTCACATCCAGGGGCGAAAGATATAGCCAGGATTTAGTTCAGGAATGGGTAAAACTAAGGAAATGATCGTTTTGGCCTGTATCGCTTACGTCTAATAATATAGCCTATGTGTAACATATTTGGGTCCTTGTGGGAGGGGGCTTGTTTTTCAAACCAAACTAAGCAATGTTGCTATGCTGTAAACTTTGCGATAGTCCACTTCTGTGTGTACAATGACCTAAATAAAAAGGAAGGGTTAGCAAAGCCGTAGACATACCCAGGGGGGAGAGGTTAAGGGGATTTGAACCCCGCCAAAAAATTTCCTTCCGAATCGTAAAAACGTAGCAAAAACGAATAAAACCCATTTTTTATAGTTTTTTTGTGCAGCATGATTGACCGTCTAGGAACTTTTATATTAATAATAAAATCAGAGACGGGAATAAATTAATAAGATTCCCGGTATCGTTGAAGCAATGAAAATCAGAAGTTTCTGATCCTTCCATCTTAAATTTCTTGACCAAGGGGCCGTGAAAAAAGCTAGGAACAATGGTTTGAGTGTAGGATACGAGATATTTAGAGTTAGACCTTACCAGAAAGTTTTTCCTAGATCTTACCGCTGCCAATCGCCGAACCAAGTTTTTAGAAATTGCCCATTCACCCCGACCGACCAGAAGTGTTCTGGGTACGCGGTTGTACATTCTAACACATGCGATAATCCATTTAACTGAACCCTCGTGCAGTCTCAATCCCCTGTACTCATTTTTTAGTATTTTACAAAGTCTAGGCAATATCATGGGGTAAAACACAAGTTAGAATCTTTATATGTTCTATCTTGTTGTAATTGTTTGTTTTTTACAGTCACGAAATAAATGCCTTTCAAGATCGTTCGCAAAAAACCGGTGTAAGGGTGGTCAGAATAGTGAAAGGGGTTTTGCGCGTGGCGGTAGCCGTGTGTGCGCAAATATTTTGACTTGCACTCTTTTTGGGCCTTGATTTGCACTCTTTTTTTACGTCGGTAGTTGGCAACCCTGGCTGGTGACCCCCATGCATTCTCATGACTAGAACATAATTTGCGCTTTACTGAGAAAATAAATAAACAAATGACCGTAGATTGTCAATTTATTGACATATACTGACATTTATTACTTAAAGTTTCGATAATTTTTATTTATGAAAGTAAAAAAAAGTGTAAACATTTAAAACGTATTTTGTTTTTGACTCTTAAAGAGGAATTAGAACATGCCATTTTAAAATCGAGCAGTGGCCCTTCCGCAGTTTCACAACCACCCCTTCACCCCTTCCCCCGTACCTTCCATAAAAACCTTATATACGCACAGAGCATAACTTACAACCCTTACCCCCAGACTCTGGGGGATTCTGTCTACCCCTAAGGCCTTATTACATGATCTTTGCACTCTCTTTCAACAAATGGCTTTCTGAAAATTTTTTCGGATGCAATCGTGAAAAATACGACGTAGCGAGGGGTGGGCTGCCCCCCAATCTCTTTGACTCTTAAAAAGGGAATGAGAACATCTGATTTCCAATAAAATGAGCAAACTCCGGATTTTGTGCGACCACCCTATCTATAAGAACCTTATATACCCTCGGGGTATAACTTACAACTCTTGCGCTGAGGGCTATGAAGGGGGGGGGGAGGTTCATCCTCAAAGACCTAATTTCCAGACCTTTCAACTACGCTGAACAAAATGGCTATCTCAAAATTTTGATTAAATGTGTTTTGGAAATTGATGGGCGGGGGGGGGGGGGCTTGTTGACCTCCAATCACTTTTGACTATAAAAAAAGGCCTTTTCAATTTCTAATTGAATGACCCTTTTTTGAAGTTTCTACTACAACAAATGGCTACCTCAAAATTTCTATCAAATGCATTTCGGGAAAATGCGAGGTGCGGGGGGTTATCCGCTGTCTCATCACTTTGAATCTTGAAAAGGGTACTATAACTCCAATTAGCCCCTTCCAAAGTTTATACGAAATGACTTTCTATAAAAACCTTATATGCCCCAAAGGCATAACTTACAACCCTTGTCCTGAGGGCTGTTGGGGGGGGGGGTATCCTCAAAGATATAATTTTCGCACCTTTTAACTACGCTCAAACAAATAACTATCTCAAAATTTTGATTGGATGTGTTAGGGAAATGGTGGGCGTGGGAGGGGATTAGTTGCCCTCCAATCACTTTTGACTATTAAAAAGGGCACTAGCCCCTTCAATTTCCAATTAAATGAGGCTTTTTCGAAGTTTCTACGACAACAAATGACCATCTCAAAATTTCTATCAGAGGCATTTCGGGAAAATACAATGTGTATAGAGGGGGGGATATCCACGCTCAGATCACTCTGAATCTTATTAAGGACACAAGAACTTCTGATTAACAACGCAATGAGCATCCTCCAAAGTTTATATGATCACCCTTTCTATATAAACCTCATATTCTACCAGGGCATAACATGCAACCTTTGTCCAGAGGGCTGTGGGGTGTTGTCATCCTCAAAGACATAATTTCCGGACCTTTTAACTACATTGAACAAATCGGCTATCTCTAAGTTTTGATGGGATGTGTTTGGGGAAAGGGTGGGTGTGTGAAGGAGTTAGTTGCCCTCCCATCACTTTCAGCTATTAAAAATGGCACTAGCTCTTTTTATTTCCAATCCAATGAGCCCCTTTTGAAGTTTCTACGACAACACCTTCGATGCGAAGTGACAAAAAAAAAATAAAAAATAATAATACATTGTGCTCACATTGCTCTTTACTTAGGCAGCGCTATTGCGCTCCCTATGATATATTTTCTTTGAAACAAAAAAGATTGCATTCGTATACTTACCAGCATAAAAAAATGACGTGGAGACGTGGAAAATTGTGGCACTTAGCGGCACAAATTAGTAGGGGGACTAGATTTAGAAAAATACCTCTTTTTCTTGCTCTGCTATTGAAAATACGGTAGCCTACTATCTCATTAAGCCGGCCTCTCTAAAAATTCACGTTTGGTTAATCGTAATGAAATAAAATAGGATGAATATATAATATTTTATAAACAAATTTGGGCTATATATTTGAACATTAGTGGGGATGGGGGGGGGAGTGTTGGTATAGCATTGAATATATTAAATAAGCAACCTAGCCTAGGTACCTTTCCCCTCTCCTAAACCCCAAAAAAACACAGTTTAGTATCGTATACGCAATGAAAACCTTGCTATCAGTGCCTGCTCTATAACAGTTCAGACGACAAAAATGGGTTTTATCATTGCCTAATCTAGTGATTGACCCAAGAGACCCGCGTAATTGCATAGTACCGAAAATACTCTTTTGTTGCCATTTGTATTGGTAAAATAAACCAGAATTGACAAAACCATTTGAAAAATGAAAAAACAACATTGTGTCCTAGATTCAAAAATATATATTTTGCCTCCCCCCCCCCAATACCCCATGCTCCCATTTAATTTATTTACAACGTAAGCATATTTTAACCGCTGCAGTGAAAAATCCAATAAAATTTGCATAGCCTAGATTCCAAAAGTTTTCTTTTCACTTTATGTCCTAGGGGCTATTGACTAGGTAGCTAACCTTCTACAAAAGGAACTCAATTTGCCATTTAAATTTCATGGAATCTCTTTAATTATTATACAGAATTTTATGGCATATTTTAAAGTATGTTCTAGATTGTAATAAAGATTTTATGAATAAACAAAATTTAGTGTACAGTAAACGTGATGATTTTTACTTAAAAACGAGTTAAAGTTGGATTTATTCCTTTAGGATAATATGTTTTGTTCTTAAACAATATGTTTGCAAGAATTTTCAGTTTGTAATGAAGAATTTTTGCAACTTGAGTTTCTGTAACAATTTTTGGAAAGCTCTGACATTGAGGTGGTGTAAGTTCGCTATCTATAAATTCAGAGCTTCGAAATGGTAGATCATTTCTAACCGGAATCTTTAGCTAGGCAACGTCAGGGCTGTTGATGTTATGGATAGTACCGAAACGTCATTAAGGGATACTTAATCAAAGTAGTTCTTTTTCAATACCTTTTGTCAAAAGTACCGCTCATTTAAAATATAAAGTCCAAGAAATCAATTAGCTCATTGATTTTAGTCCCCATAAAAAGTAAGGGTACTTGAAGGGTTGCCACCGTCAGTAGGATTTTACTAGATCTAGTAAAAAAAAAAATCTAGTAAATTTAGTGCATTTAGTAGATTTTGCGAAATCTAGTAAAAACTTTCATAAAGTTACGACTTAGGGTAAACGAAACTTTTTTTGATTTTACAAAAATTCAGGGGAAAAAATTATTGCAGACATATGACGATTTACAATTTTTGCTTGTCTGTTAAATAATCTTTAATTATGACGGTCTGTCTCAGAGACAGACAAGCAGTGACATATTTTCATATACATATGGTTCGCTTCTGGCGTTTAAAGGTCGACAAAATCAGCTTTCTATATATCAAATATCACCAACTAAAAATGAAGCTATAATGATTGTTGGGTTTGTGATGTTTGGGAACATATTGGAATCAAAAACAAAAGCCAACCACCCAAGGTTATTAGGTGAATCTCCTCAGTTTGAAAATTTTTATTGAGTAAAAAGAAGCCTGCTGAGAGAAATTAAAAGTAAGTAGAAAATGTAACATTATAAATATATATATATATATATATATATATATATATATATATATATATATATATATATATATATATATATATATATATATATATATATATATATATATATATATATATATGTGTGTGTGTGTGTGTGTGTGTGTGTGTGTGTGTGTGTGTGTGTGTGTGTATGTGTGTGTGTGTGTGTGTGTGTGTGTGTGTGTGTGTGTGTGTGTGTGTGTGTGTGTGTGTGTGTGTGTGTGTGTGTGTGTGTGTGTGTGTGTGTGTGTGTGTATATGTATACGTATATATATATACATATACATATATATATATATATATATATATATATATATATATATATATATATATATATATATATATATATATATATATATATATATATATGTATATGTATATATATACGTATACGTATACATATACATATATATATATATATATATATATATATATATATATATATATATATATATATATATATATATATATATATGTATATGTATATGTATATACGTATACATATACATATACATATATATATATATATATATATATATATATATATATATATATATATATATATATATATATATATATATATATATATATATATATATATATATATATATATATATATATATATATATCCAAAAAAGGATTTTGAACTTGTAGGTTTCCGGAATTTTCAATCATACTATGAAAACGAAAGAAAAAGAAAAGAGAGAAAAAGAAGAAAAAAGGAAAAAAGATTGTGAAAATCGTAATGATTATCCTCCTATAATAATAATCGATGCTTGATGGTGCGCGTGTGGCGTAGCCGCACGCGCAAAATTTTTTTTTGAGCAATTAGTAAAAACATATGCGATTTAGTAAATTTTTCCTCTCCGATTTAGTAAATTCTTCCAGGTCAGGGTGGCAACCCTGGTACTTGTTAAGAATCCAGAAACTCGCGAGAAGTGAAGTTTCATTAATGCTAATGTAATAAAAAAAAAATAGGATGAAAATATAATAGTTTAGAAAAAAATTTGGGCTATACATTTGCAAATTAAGGGGGGGGGGGGTAAAGTATAGAATATATTAAATAGGTAACCCATGTACCTTTTTTTGCTCCTAAAACCCCAAAAAACCAAAGTTTAAACATAGTTCCCGGAGTTGGCAATACCTCACAAGCAGCGGAAACCTGTTTTTTCATTATATTCAAGATGCGGTTCATCGAGAGTTTCTGGATTCTGAACTGGTACCAAAGTAAGGAGCAACACGGCTAAATAGTAACTGAAACTCTAAAAAACGGAATTTTGATAACAATAGCTACATCAAAAGAATCAGATTTATATTCGGATTTCAAATATATAAGTTTAATCTAGTTTGATCTCACCGCTCATCAGATGTATTTTTCAATCAATCAATTTTGTTGTTGTTTTTTTTTCCAGAAGAAAGATCACGTATGTGTGTTTTTTTTTTGCTTTTTTTTCAAAGGGGTGATCGTATCAACCCAGTGGTTCTACAATATTGCAGGAGTGGGCTCATTCGAACGGAAATTAAAAGTCATTGTGCCATTTTAAGTGACAAAAAATGGAGGGCAACTAGGTCCCCTCCCACGCTCATTTTTCCCCAGAGTCACCCGATCAAAATTTTGAGATAGCCATTTTGTTCAGCATGGTCGAAAAGTATAATACTTATGTCTTTGAGCATGACTTGATCCCCCACATTCCCCAGGGGAAGGGCTGCAAGTTATGAACTTTGCCCAATGTTTACATATAGTATTAATTATTGGGAAGTATACATACGTTTTCTGGGGGATTTTTTCACATAGGGGGGGGGGGTAGTTTTACGTGAGAGGATCTTTCCATGGAGGAAGTTTTCATGGGGGAAGGGATATTGCAATGAAAGAATTGCCAGATTTTCCAGCATTATTTAAAAAAAACGATCAGAAATTAAATAGAAAAACAAGATTTTTCAACTGAAAGTAAGGACCAACATCAAAACTTAAAACGAACAGAAATTATTACGTATGTGAGGAGGTTCGGCCCCTATTCAATACCTCCCTCTTTACGCTAAGGTTTTTTGAGTACTTTCATAAGAACTATTTATTCTAATTGCACGGCTTTTGTGATTAAGAGGTCATTCTTAAAGAAATGGAGCAAAACCCGAACTTTAGCATAAAGAGCAAGGTATTAGTAGAATGCTAATAATGAATTCTGGGACTTTATGTTCCTTCCGGTTTTTCTGGTAGGTAATTCTATTCTAGAGGTCATTACATCTTTGCTAAGAGATTTGTTTTCTGGTAGGTATAATCTGGTTTGGTAGGTACAATCTGGTTAGGTGGGTATAATCACATTGCCTATTCAAAGGTAGCGTGCAATTTAAACTGTATCAATTATTTTATTCCAGTTTTTCTAAAACCAGTATTGTCTATAACTTAATTTACGTAGGTTAAACTTCCGATGGTTAAGAAAGCGTCACAGGTAATTAAAGTATGAGGAATGGGATGCTATAATTAAAATGGTTTTAAGTTGAAAATTGTGACGCAAAAATAACTCAGTTATTTGCTTGCGTGTATAGGAATTCCCATGTTATTTGCTTGTCTGTATTTTGTGTTAAATAAGTAGTTTTTGTATCTTTTAAAAGAGCTTTAAGGGGTTTGAGAGACTCAGTTGCCTGATTCCGTGTGGTTGTTGTTTACTTGGTGGTCATTAAAAAAGAAATTTTTGTGTTAAATAAGTAGTTTTTATATCTTTTAAAAGGGCTTTACGGGGTTTGAGAGACTCACTTGCCTTATTCTGTGTGGGTTTTCTTAACTTGTCGGTCATTAAAATCGAAATTTTTTTGTTAAATAAGTCGTTTTTGTATCTTTTAAAAGAGATTTAAGGGAGTTTGAGAGACTCAGAGGCCTGATTCTGTGTGGTTTTTGTTTACGTGGTGGTAAATTACAAAGAATTTTTTATGTTAAAAAAGTAGTTTTTGTATATTTTAAAATAGCTTTAAGGTGAGTCAGAGACTCAGTTGCCAGTTTTCATGTGGTTTTTCTTTACGTGGTGTTCGTTAAAAAAGAGATTTTAGTGTTATATTTGTTGTTTTTGAACCTTTTAATATAGCTTTAAGGGGGTTGAGAGATTCAGTTGCCTAATTCCATGTGGTTTTTCTTTACCCGGCGGTCCTTTAAAACGAAATTTTCGTGTTAAATAAGTGGTTTTTGTATCTTTTAAAAGAGCTTTCAGGGGTTTGAGAGACTCAGTTGCGTGATTCCGTGTGGTTTTTCTTTACGTAGTTGTCATTAAAAAAAAAATTTTTTTTTAAAATTAGTATTTTTTGTATCTTTTAAAATAGATTTCAGTGGATTGAGAGACTCAGTTGCATGTTATCATGAGTTTTTTCTTAACTGAGTTTTCGTTAAAAACTAGTATTTTTTTTTAAATGTTTATTTTTTTATCTTTTAAAAGATCTTTAAGGGGATTGAGAGACTCAGTTGCGTGTTTCCTTGTGTTTTTTTTTAATTTGTGGTATTTAAAAAAGAAATTTTTTTGTTAAATAAGTATTTTTTGTATATTTTAAAAGAGTTTTAAGGGGTTTGAGAGACTCAGTTGCCTGATTACGTGTGGTTTTTCTTTACTTGTTGGTCATTAAAAAAGAAATTTTCGTGTTAAATAAGTATTTTTTTTATATTTTAAAAGATCTTTAAGGGGTTTGAGAGACTCAGTTGCCTGATTCCGTGTGATATTTCTTTAATTGTTTGTAATTAAATAATAAATTTTCGTGTTAAATTAATATATGTTCTTTCTTTTAATATATCTCTCAGGGTTTTGAGAGACTCAGTTGCCTTTTTACATGTGTTTTTTGATTACTTGGTTGTCATTAAAAAAGAAATTTTTGTGTTAAATAATTAGTTTTTGTATCTTTTAAAAGAGCTTTAAGAGGTTTGAGAGACTCTGTAATGCACTAGTTTTTCAGTAAAGACACTCGATATCCTAAAAGAGTTTAATTCAACCTTTTTTAAAACTTCCAAATTTTTCTACTTTATTTATTTTTTTCTTTTTGTACATAACTTAAAATGTCAAAATATGCTTACAGTTCAAACAATTGCGCTCTGTGATTGGTCAGAGACACGATGTGACTTTCCCACTGGTATTCTATGACCGGTTATTGACAGCGCTCTGTGATTAGTCAGAGACACGATGTGACTTTCCCACTGGTATTCTATGACCGGTTATTGACACTACCTAATCTATTGCATGTATTAAATCAGTATTTTTTACGCAGTGGAACGATAAACACATAAGTCATATCTTTAAAAAAAAGTGAAGATGAAGCATTTTAATAAAGTATGTTTACATAACAAGGTTATTGTAGCATTGAATGCCGACAAAGAGAAGTATTTAAACTTTGAAACAAGTACAGGTGGTAGCACTATTGGAAATGTATGCATGCATTGTCATGACAGTAAGGAATTAAATTTCTTTGGAATTCCGAAAAAATTCAACTCTTATGTTGGTGGTTACGCAAGATTGGGATCTCCAGAGATGATTGCACTCATAGAGAATGCCAACATAAAAATAATCATTGATGATAGAGGAAAACTCCTTGCTACTCTTGCAGGTAACACATTACCTACTGATACATCCAATCGTCACCTTTCGGGTATTAGCATTCAACGGAAGATCAATAAAAGAAAGGCCTACTCTTCTACTAATATCATAAGCCATATCTTGTCTACGTGCCGAAACTGTTACCTGTGTAAAAATAATGTGATAATAGAGCGTGAAATTGCCAGAAAAATAAAAAGGGCATTGTCAGAAAATATCACGATGAAATATAAATATGAATCGTTGAAAAACAAAGCACCAGCAAACGTTACTGTCATTGGTCAAACAGTCATTGAATCAAATAATACCAAAGACGAAAATAATATTGAGCCTGTTGATGAAACACCATTAAAAATTGTGTATGACTGAAAATGGAATAATGATTATGCTACTGATTACGAACTAAGAGATGACAATAGCTATAATATCAAGAGAGAACATGGTGAACTATTTTATGGAACAGATTCAAAATGTCCAAAGTTAATCATTGATATTAATAATGTATCATAATAAATTTTTTGTTTTAATATTCTACATAGCATTATTTCATTAAAAATATATTATGCATTACATTGTTATGTGTTCACTATTTTTAGAGTAAGCTAGCATATCAAACGTTTAGAATGTCTAATAAAACGTCAGAGATGCAAGAAAAGGAATTTGCATACATCTATTGTCAGACACATGGGATAACATTGACAAAATCTTGGTATCAGAATGAATAAATTATTTATCAACATCCGTTAATGGATATGTCATTGTGAAAAAATTGTAAGTAAGTAACAAACTCTTTCTTGAATTCACCTCTTTGTTACACAATACAGAAATTTAATTAAGAAAATTATGAAAAAAAAATTGTAAGTAAGTAACAAACTCTTTCTTGAAGTCACCTCTTGGATACACAGTGCAGAAATTTCATTTAAGAACTTATCAAAAATTGTAAATAAGTAGCACATTCTTTCTTGAATTCACCTACTGTATAAATAAAAAAGACATTTAATTCAAGAAATTATGACAAAATTCATAGTAAGTAACAAACTATTTCTCGAAGTCACCTCTTGGATACAAAATGCAGAAATTTAATTTAAGAAATTTTGAAAAAATTTTAATCAAGTAACAAACTGTTTCCTGAAGTCACCTATTGGATACACAATGAAGAGACTTCATTTAAGAAACTATAAAAAAAATGTAAGTAAGTAAGTAACAAATTCTTTCTTGGAGTCAACTCTTGGCTACACAATACAGAAATTTCATTAAAGAAATCATGAAAAAATTGTAAGTAGCAAATTGTTTCTTGAATTCGCCTGCTGGATAAACAAAAAGACATTTCGTTCAAGAAATTATGACAAAATTCTAAGTAAGTAACAAACTCTTTATTGTTTTCACGTCTTAGATACACGATGTAGAAATTTCATTCAAGAAATTATGAAAAAATTCTCAGTAAGTAACTATTTCTTTCCTGAAGTCCCCTCTAGGACACACAATACTTAAAGTTCATTCAAGAAATTATAAGAATACTTTTAAGTAAGGAACAAACACTTTATTGATTTGACATTTTGGATACACAATACAAATACTTTATTCAAGAAACTAACAAAAAATTTCTAGTAAGTAAAAAAACTCTCTATTCTTTTTACCTCTTGGATATACAATACGGTAATTTCATTCATTAAATTATGAAAAAATTGAAAGCAAGTAACAAACTCTTTCCTGAAGTCACCTCTTGGATACACAATGTAGAAAATTCATTTAAGAAACTATGAAAAAATTGTAAGTAAGTAAGTAGCAAATTCTTTCTTGAATTCGCCTCCTGGATAAATAAAAAAAAATTTCATTCAAGAAATTATGACGAAATTCTAAGTAAGCAACAAACTCTTTTTTGAAGTTACCTCATGGATACACAATGCAGAAATTTCATTTAAGAAATTATCAAAAATTGTAAGTAAGTAACATTATTAAACGAGCGGGGATTCCCCACTGGTTCCTACACATTGCAAAAAGTGAGCAGTACGAAAACTCCACGTTTTCAACCAGACTGGTTTTTTAGGGACCAATCAGGAGAGACTTGCAAAGTCGACATAGCTTTATTTAATTTTTTTAAGGTTAATTTAGACGAGGTTACGTAACCTGTATATTGAGCAACCTCCGCTGTCTTCGATTGGTCCCTAAAAAAATGGGTGTTGTCTAAAAAACCAGTCTGGTTGAAAACGTGGAGTTTTCGTACTGCTCCACTTTTTGCAATGTGTAGGAACCAGTGGGGAATCCCCGCTCGTTTGGAAAGGTGCCAAGGAAAGGCAAGCAAATAGCATGTAGTTTCAAAACGTGTTTAATCACGTTTCTTGAATGAAGTATCTGTACTGTATATTCAAGAGGAGTTCAATGACTCCTCCCCGCAAAGAACTTAGAATTTTGTCATAATTTCTTGAACGAAATGTCTTTTTGTTTATCCAACAGGTGAATTCAAGAAAGAATTTGCTACTTAGTTACAATTTTTTCATAATTTCTTGAATGAAATTTCCGTATTGTGTATCCAGGGTTGACTTCAAGAAAGAAATTGTTACTTAATGAAAATATTTTAGTAATTTCTGGAATAAAATTTCTGCATAATGTAGCAAAGTGAAAATTATTTGTGGTAAAGAGAAAAAAAATTACTTACAATAAATTGGTACTTAACGAGAGTTTTTTAATAATTTCGTGAATAAAATTTCTACATCATTTAGCTAAGTGAAAATTGTTTGTGATAAAGAGAAAAAAAAGTTACTTACTTGCGATTTTTCATAATTTCTTGAATGAAGTATCTGTACTGTATATCTAAGAGGTTAAATCAATAAAGAGTTTGTTACTTAGTTACAACTATTTTCATAATTTCTTGAATGAAATTTCTGTATTGTGTATTCAAGAGTTGATTTCAAGAAAGAAATTGTTACTTACTGAGAATTTTTTCATAATTTCATGAATTAAATTTCTACATCGTGTATCTAAGTCGTGTAAACAATAAAGAATTTGTTACTTACTTAGAATTTTGTATCTAACTCGTGAAAAAAATAAAGAGTTTGTTACTTACTTAGAATTTTGTCATAATTTCTTGAACGAAATGTATTTTTGTTAATCCAACATGTGAATTCAAGAAATAATTTGCTACTTAGTTACAATTTCTTCATAATTTCTTGAATGAAATTGTGTATCCAAGAGTTGACTTCAAGAAAGAAATTGTTACTTACTGAGAATTTTTTAATAATTTCTTGAATGAAATTTCTACATCATGTAGCTAAGTGAAAATTGTTTGTGATAAAGAGAAAAAGAAAATGAAAATTTTTTGTGATAAAGAGAAAAAAAAAGTTACTTACTTGCGATTTTTTCATAATTTCTTGAATGTAGTATCTGTACTGTATGTCCAAGAGATGAAATCAATAAAGAGTTTTCTACTTAATTACAAATATTTTCATTATTTCTTTAATTAAATATAAGTATTGTGTATCCAAGAGTTGACTTCAAGAAGAAATTGTTACTTACTGAGAATTTTTTTCATAATTTCTTGAATTTAATTTCTACATCGTATATCTAACTCGTGAAGACAATAAAGAGTTTGTTACTTACTTAGAATCTTGTAATAATATTTTGAGTGAAATGTATTTTGCTAATCCAACGTGTGAATTCCAGAAAGAATATGATACTTAGTTACAATTTTTTCATAATTTCTTGAATGAAATTTTACATAACATAGTTGACTTCAAGAAAGAAATTGCTACTTACTGAGAATTTTTTAGTAATTTCTTGAATTAAATTTCTACATCATGTAGCTAAGTGAAAACTGTTTGTGATAAAGAGAAAAAGAAAGTGAAAATTGTTTGTTATAAAGAGAAAAAAAATTTACTTACTTGCGATTTTTTCACAATTTCTTGAATGAAGTATCTGTCTGTATATCCAAGAGGTGAAATCAAAAAAGAGTTTGTTACTTACTTACAAATATTTTCATAATTTCTTAAATGAAATTTCCATATTGTGTAACCAAGAGTTGACTTCAAGAAAGAAATTGTTACTTACTGAGAATTTTTTTCATAATTTCTTGAATTTAATTTCTACATCGTATATCTAACTCGTGAAGACAATAAAGAGTTTGTTACTTACTTAGAATTTTGTCATAATTTCTTGAACGAAATGTATTTTTGTTAATCCAACATGTGAATTCAAGAAAGAATTTGCTACTTAGTTACAATTTTTTCATAATTTCTTCAATGAAATTGTGTATCAAAGAGTTTACTTCAAGAAAGAAATTGTTACTTACTGAGAATTTTTTAATAATTTCTTGAATTAAATTTCTACATCGTGTAGCTAAGTGAAAAATGTTTGTGATAAAGAGAAAAAAAAAGCTACTTACTTGCGAATTTTTCATAATTTCTTGAATGAAGTATCTGTACTGTATATCCAAGAGGCGAAATTAATAAAGAGTTTGTTACTTACTTACAAATATTTTCATAATTTCTTGAATTAATTTTGCGTATTGCGTATCCGATAGTTTACTTAAAGAAAGAAACTTTTACTTACTGATAATTTTTTAATAATTTATTTAATTATATTTAGCAATCAATTATCAAATTAAGATTTGTTTGTTATACAGAAAGAAATAAAGTTACTAAATTTCGATTTTTTAATCATTTCTTGAATTAAATTTATACATCTTTCACCTAAGTAGTGTAAAAAATAAAGATTTTGCTAATTAATCGGAATTTTTGTCATAATTTCTTGAACGAAATGTCTTTGTTTATCCAGCAGGTGAATTCAAGAAAGAATTTGTTACTTATTTACTTACATTTTTTTATAGTTTCTTAAATGAAGTTTCTGCATTGTGTATCCAAGAGGTGACTTCAGGAAAGAGTTTGTTACTTGCTTAAAATTTTTTCAAATTTCTTAAATGAAATTTCTGCATTTTGTATCCAAGAGGTGACTTCGAGAAAGAGTTTGTTACTTACTAGGAATTTTGTCATAATTTCTTGAATGCAATGTCTTTTTTATTTATCCAGGAGATGAATTCAAGAAAGAATTTGCTACTTACTTGCAATTTTTGATAATTTCTTAAATGAAATTTCTGCATTGTGTATCCAAGAGGTGACTTCAAGAAAGAGTTTGTTACTTACTTACAATTTTTCTTTCATAATTTCCTTAATTAAATTTCTGTATTGTGTAACAAAGAGGTGAATTCAAGAAAGAGTTTGTTACATACTTACTTACTTACAATTTTTTCATAATGACATATCCATTAACGATTGTTGATAAATAATTTATTCATTCTGATACCAAGATTTTGTCAATGTTATCCCATGTGTCTGACAATAGATGTATGCAAATTCCTTTTCTTGCATCTCCGACGTTTTATTAGACATTCTAAACGTTTGATATGCTAGCTTACTCTAAAAATAATGAACACATAACAATGTAATGCATAATATATTTTTAATGAAATAATGCTACGTAGAATACTAATACAAAAAATATATTATGATACATTATTAATATCAATGATTAACTTTGGATATTTTGAATCTGTTTCATAAAATAGTTCACCATGTTCTCTCTTGATATTATAGCTATTGTCTTCTCTTAGTTCGTAATCAGTAGAATAATCATTATTCCATTTTGAGTCATACACAATTTTTACTGGTGTCTCATCAACAGGCTCAATATGCTTTTCGTCTTTGGTATTATTTGGTTCAATGACTGTTTGATCAATGGCAGTAACGTTTGCTGGTGCTTTGTTTTTCATTGATTCATCTTTATATTCCATCGCGATATTTTCTGACAATGCCCTTTTTATTTTTCTGGCAATTTCACTGTCTATTATCACATTATTTTTACACATGTAACAGTTTCGGCACGTAGACAAGATATGGTTTACGATATTAGTAGAAGAGTAGGTCTTTCTTTTATTGATCTTCCGTTGAATGCTAATACCCGAAAGGTCACGATTGGATGTATCAGTAGGTAATGTGTTACCTGCAGCAGTAGCAAGGAGTTGTCCTCTATCATCGATGATTATTTTTATGTTGGCATTCTCTTTGAGTGCAATCATCTCTGGAGATCTCAATCTCGCATATCCACCAACATAAGAGTTGAATTTTTCCGTATTCCAAAGAATTTTAATTCCTCACTGTCATGACAATGCATGCATACATTTCCAATAGTGCTACCACCTGTACTTGTTTCAAAGTTTGAATACTTCTCTTTTTCGGCATTCAATGCTACAATAACCTTGTTATGTAAACACACTTTATTAAAATGCTCCAGCTTCACTTTTTTTAAAGATATGACTTATGTGTTTATCGTTCCACTGCGTAAAAAATACTAATTTAATACATGCAATAGATTAGGTAGTGTCAATAACCAGTCATAGAATACCAGTGGGAAAGTCACATCGTGTCTCTGACCAACCACAGAGCACTGTCAATAACCGATCATAGAATACCAGTGGGAAAGTCACATCGTGTCTCTGACCAATCACAGAGTGCAATTGTTAGAACTGTAAGCATATTTTGACATTTTAAGTTATGTACAAAAAGAAAAAAATAAATAAAGTAGAAAAATTTCGAAGTTTTAAAAAAGTTTGAATTAAACTCTTTTAGGATATCGAGTGTCTTTACTGAAAAACTACTGCATTACAGAGTCTCTCAAACCTCGTAAAGCTCTTTTAAAAGATACAAAAACTACTTATTTAACACAAAAATTTCGTTTTTAATGACAACCAATTAAACAAAAAACACATGCACAACGGCAACTGAGTCTCTCAAACACCTTAAAGCTATTTTAAATGATAGAAAAACTACTTATTTAAAACAAAAATTTAGTTTTTAATGACCACCAAGTAAAGAAAAACCACACGGAATATGGGAACTGAGTCTCTCAAACCCAATAAAACTCTTTTAAAAGATACAAAAACTACTTATTTAACACAAAAATATTGTTTTTAACGACCACCAAATAAACAAAACCACACGGAATCAGGCAACTGAGTCTCTCAAACCCCTTAAAGCTCTTTTAAAAGATAAAAAATTACTTATTTAACAAAAAAATTTCGTTGTAAATGACCAATAATTAAACAAAAACCACCCGGAATCACGCAACTGAGTCTCTCAATCCCCTTAATGCTATTTTAAAAGATACACAAACTACTTATTTAACACGAAAATTTCTTTTTTAATGACCGCCAGTTAAAGAAAAACCACATGTAATCAGGCAACTGAATCTCTCAAACCCCTTAAAGCTCTTTTAAAAAGTACAAAAACTACTTATTTAACACAAAAATTTCGTTTTTAACGACCACCAAGTAAACAAAAACCACACGGAATCAGACAACTGAGTCTCTCAAACCCCTTAAAGCTCTTTTAAAAGATACAAAAACTGATTATTTAACACGAAAATTTCGTTTTTAATGACCACCAGGTAAAGAAAAACCACATGGAATTAGGCAACTGAGTCTCTCAAACCCCGTAAAGCTCTTTTAAAAGATACAAAAACTACTCATTTAACACAAAAATTTCGTTTTTAACGACAACCAAGTAAACAAAAATCACACGGAAACAGGCAAATTATTCTCTCAACCAACTTAAATATCTTTTAAAAGATAAAAAACTAATTATTTAACAATCAAATTTAGTTTTAAATGAAAACCACGTAAACAAAAACCACATTGAATTAGGCAAATGAGTCTCTCAAACACAGAAAAGCTCTTTTAAAACATAAAAAAATTCATTCTTTAACATAAAAAATTTGTTGTAAATGACAACCAACTAAACAAAAACCACACGGAATCAGGCCACTGAGTCTCTCAAACCCCTTAAAGCTCTTTTAAAAGATACAAAAACTACTTATTTAACATAAAAATTTCGTTTTTAACGACCACCAAGTAAACAAATACCACACGGAATCAGGAAACTGAGTCTCTCAAACACCTTAAAGCTCTTTTAAAAGATACAAAACTACTTATTTAACATAAAAATTTCGTTTTTAATGACCACCAAGTTAACAAAAACCACACGGAATCAGGCAACTGAATCTCTCAAACCCCTTAAAGCTCTTTTAAAAGATACAAAAACTACTTATTTAACACAAAATACAGACAAGCAAATAACATGGGAATTCCTATACACGCAAGAAAATAACTGAGTTATTTTTACGTCACAATTTTCAACTTAAAACCATACTTTAATTACCTGTTACGCTTTCTTAACCATCGGAAGTTTAACCTACGTAAATTAAGTTATAGACAATACTGGTTTTAGAAAAACTGGAATAAAATGATTGATACAGTTTAAATTGCACGCTACCTTTGAATAGGCAATGTGATTATACTCACCTAACCAGATTGTACCTACCAAACCAGATTATACCTACCAGAAAACAAATCTCTTAGCAAAGATGTAATGACCTCTAGAATAGAATTACCTACCAGAAAAACCGGAAGGAACATAAAGTCCCAGAATTCATTATTAGCATTCTACTGGTATTTAGAAGGGGGCGAACCCCCGAATATATGTAAGAAAAATATAGAATATTGAAGTTCGTTACGTAAGTTAATTCGTAAGTTACGTATATTTATTACTAATAAAAACGTTCGTAAATAAAACTAAAAGTTCTAGTGCTCTTTTTAAGTAACTAAAAAATTGGAGAACATCTAGGAGCCTTCCTCCGCGCCTTTTTTCTCAAAACCGTCCGATCAAAATTTTGTGAAAGCCATTTAGCAAAGAAAGTAAAATTAATATGCAAATTTCGTTTTAATTATTCGTGTACGGTGAACCGAAATCAAAACCTGCATTAATTCAAAAACGTTGAGAAATTAAATAAAAAAAATAAGTTTTTTTTTAATTAAAGTAAGGAGCGACATTAAAACCTAAAACGAACAGTAATTATTCCGTATATTACAGGGGCTGTCCCCTCCACAACGCCTCACTCATCATGCTAAAATTTGGCTCTTTGTCACAACTCTACTTTTTAAAATAATAAAAAGTTTAGCGCAAAGAGGGAGGTGTTGAGGAGGGGACAGCCCCTTTCATATACGGAATAATTTCTGTTTGTGTTAAGTTTTAACACAAACTTAACAGTGATTCTGAGGTTAGAAATAAGTTATTGAAGATTATGAATATGATTTTTGAAAAAGGGGAAGTACCTAATGATTTTAGGAAAACCTTAGTTAAGCCACTTTATAAGAGAGGTGATAAAAGAGCTTTAGTAAAGGTTTTATCCTTGTATGGCATACCAGACAAATATATTAAAGTGATTAGTGCTATGTACGAGAATAAAACTGCTGCGGTTAAGGTAGGAAATGAGGTTAGCAGCTGGTTTTGTATTAAATCAGGAGTTAAGCAGGGTTGTGTTCTATCCCCTGTTATATGGATCAATTTGATGGGCTTTGTCTTAAGGAGCACAGGAAAGGCAATGGTAGAACACGGAATCAAACGGGGAAGAGAAAGTTTCCTGGACTTGGATTATGCTGTTGATTTAGGCATCCTAGATGGAAGTGTGAGCAAAATGAATGAACTTTTAGAGGTTTTGCGAGTTCAGGGCGCTAGAATCGCTTTGAAAATTAATGTTAGGAAGACTAAGTCACTAAGGCTGGGAATAAGTGAGGATGAAAAGGTGACGTTGGGTGATGAAAAGAATGATCAAGTGGGCAACTTCACTTACCTTGGTAGTATTATTAGTAAAGATGGTGGGAGCAGTGAAGATTTTAAAAGTAGAATAGCCAATGCTCAGGGTGTTTTTTCACTGTTAAAAAAAAAAGTCTGGAAGAATAGGAAGATAAGTCTGCAAACCAAGATTAGAATATTAGAAGCTACAGTGATGACAGTGGTCAAATATGACTCTGAAGCATGGACGCTCCGAAAAGCGCATGAAGATTTGCTAGATGTTTTGCAGAGAAAGTGCGTAAGGATTCTTCTGGGTACCCGGCTGACTGACCGTATTTCAAACAATAGGCTATACGAAAAATGTGGTTCAATACCGCTCTCTAGGGCTATAATGAAAGACAGGTTGAGGTGGTTAGGGCACGTTGTGCGGATGAAGGATGACCTATTGCCGAAGATTGTTCTTTTCGGCCAACCATCTAGGGCTAAACGGAAAGCAGGTCGGCCCCGTCTGGGGTGGGAGGACGTCATAAAGAAAGATTTAAAGGAAATGGGAACTTCGTGGGGGGGGGGGGGTGTAAAAAGGGAGGCCATGAATAGATTGGGATGGAGGAGGAGCGTGCGTAGCTGTGTTGGCCTCGGGCGGCTTGGTGCTGCGGTGAGTTGTTAGTAGTAGTAGTAGTTAAGTTTTAATGTCCTTCCTTACTTTAATTTTTAAAAAAACTTTTTTTTAAATGTGATGTATTTTTTTTAATGTTTTTTTATTTAATTACAAAAAAGAAATGACTAAAAAAATAAAAATTCCAAATAGGGATAGATCCTTTTATTTGACAGTAAAACGAAAATATAAAACAAAGACTCTAAATATTTCGATGGCACAGTCGGTCGTCATCATCAATAGAGTCACTCTACTGATGATGATGACCGACTGTGTCATCGAAATATTTAGAGTCTTTGTTTTATATTTTCGTGTCACTGTCTAATAAAAGGACCTATCCCTATTTGGAATTCTTATTGTTTTTGTCATAGAAAAGGCATTGTGGTCATGGAGAATCAAACAGTTCGTGGTAACGAACTGTAAGTAAGGAGCGACCCGGCTCAATGGTAACCGAAACTCTAAAAAACGGAATTTTGGTACCAATAGATACATTAAAAGAATCAGATTTAAATTCTAATTTCAAATATATAAGTTTCATTAAGTTTAATTTTGCCCATCAAAAGTTATGCACCTGAGAAAATTTTGGCTGATTTTCGAAAAAAGGGGGAAAGACCCCCTAAAAGTTATTGAAGCTTAATGAAATTCACACCATCATATTCAGCGTATCATAGAACCCTACTGTAGAGGTTTCAAGCTCCTATGTACAAAAATGTGGAATTTTGCATTTTTTGCCAGAAGAAAGATCACGGGTGCGTGTTTATTTGTTGTTTTTTTTCCCAGAAAAAAAACATTTCCTCTGAAATGTTCTGTCCTTTGGGCCTCTTTTTTATTTCACATATTTATCAATTGTAAGCAAAAAGCATACAATGATAGATTCCTGATGCATTTTGTTTTTGAAAATACTCTGTAATTATTAAATGCTGATTTTTAAATTGAAATAGGAATCGCATCAAATTTCTGAAATTTAGATTAAGTCACACAGGCTAGTCTTAAAAAGTGAAATGCCCTTGGTCCCCACATATTTCATCAAGTCAATTGCGTTGGCAACATATCAAACTACAAATTCCTTCACTGTCGCCAAGGTTCTTGGAATATTTAAATAGGGGAGCCTTTGACTACAGCCATTGATCCACCACTCAGTTACATTACAATTATTTTTGAGCCTAATTACTGAGTATTTATGTTATTATCTTCGGATGTAGGTTTTGTACCATGTCATTAAAGTTGCCCATGAGTTGCTGCTTATTGAATATGTTTTCTCATCATGTGATTTTTTTCCCGTGTTTACTTGATTAAACATTGAATTCCTTATAGCTTTCGAACCTTGTTAAAAAACCGATAAGGATTTACTAGGATTTATTAATATATACTCAAGTCAACTCTAGCAATTTTCATAACGTTGGCCTCTCCTCATATCGAGTTAATTTTTAGCCTTTTACTAAAGATTACCGTTGGCAGGGGCACTTGATGAGTCTTAACAAATTTCTGAATGCCGAAAGGCAGACTAGCCAATGCTCTTGTAGTATGTTCTAGTATTCCAAGATTACTTATCTGACAAGACTGATTATTTAACTTTTGACGAGATATAATTGACATGAGAGGTCAATAAAAGTACTACCTGAGGAAACGGTCTTGATTAGTGGTACGACAAGTAACCCTGGAAAATGGAGGATAATTAAAGTCATACATGAACAAAAATTCAATCTTTTCAAAAATGAAAAACAAATTGGGAAATTATGGGCAGATAGCAAAAAAAGGGACAGTAATTGTGAGATGTGGCACACCTTCCAGGGGTTTCTAAATAAGCTATGTTTATAGTAAAGTAGACATGATTAGTGTTGTTATTCGCCTTGTTGCATACAGCTTTTCAGTTGATAAGTTACTGGTTAAGTATTTGTTGTTATCTTTTGCAGATTACATCCTGCGAAGCTAATATTAAGCGGGTAAGGAATGCTCGAAGGCACTCTTGACTCGGTGCAATAACGAGCCAAGTCCTAGGTTCTCTTGAGTCCCCATTCTCTTAGGGCCCTCATTCCTCCTTCGTCTAGGAACAGTATTTCCATTCCATAAAGAAAGAAAAACGAGCAAAAATGGGGTTTTTAAAGGCCAAATGAAAATACTGAAAAAACACAAAACAGCGAAACGGAAAAATATAGTCAATGCGAGTGGCCAGAAGAACAAACCAAAAAAAAATCGCGGAATGTAAAGTATTCACTAGTATCTGTCGTTGGTGGTTCAATTTTTAATTTCTTTGCAAATCACGGATATTGGTGAATGACTCACGTTTATTGCTGTTAGGTATTTGGTTTCAATTCTTACAATTTTTCGGCTTTTATTGATTTTTGTTCATCTTTTAATTTTGTTTTTTTTCTTTGTTTTTTCACATTCATATTGACTTTCCGCGTTTTCAATTCAATTCAATTCAAACTTTTTATTTCCTCCGAACACGAAGAGTAAAAAAGAAATAAATAAAAATAATAACCGCTAATCAACAGGCCATAGAATTATTTTAAACTATATAACAACAAATATGCAAAGGCCTTCAATCACAATTACCACACAAATTAACACTTCATTCAATAGATAATAAATTAACACTTCACAAATTAACACTTCATTCAAAAATTAAATCAAATAAAATAAATTAAGCTTCGTCCGCAGCTCTATATAAATTATGAGAAAAAACATTTAATTTGGATAAAAAATTCTTTTGCTTTTTCTCCAAAACCTCAACAGGGTTTTTTATTTTATATGCATTCATTAAAAAATTATTTGATTCATATTTATAAAAGCGGCAAAGTAACTTAGCAAAATTAAAAAACGTGTTTTTTACATGCGAAATATTACTAATTATAAAAAACGGTATAAGCGATGAAAAAACTAAAATTTGAGGCAAAGCGACTGTATTATATACCCGAGCCAGTGATTTCCGAGAAAGAAGATCGCGAAGACAAATTACTGCCCGAATCTAGACGCTATTCTACTTTTAACTGCTTTAGAAATAGAAGCACGGCATAGTGCTAAAGTTGGTCCATAAGGTACACCAAGATATGAAAAAGATTCCAAAGGTTTTAAAATACTATCATATTTACAGACAGAAATTTCTGAATTAACGAGATCATTAGCCTTAGGACCAAAAATTAAAAACTGACATTTTTCAGGGCGAAAACGAAGTCCATGCTCACTAAAAACCTTTGCTAAAAAATCTACATTTTGTTCAAGTGACTGAAGCGATCGACTCAAACGGAGTAAATCATCTGCCTAAGCAATCTACAACAGAACATAGCCTTTACCATAAATAAAAGTCAACTGAATTTGATCAAATAGCCCCGAAACAGTAATATTGAAAATCAAAGGAGAAATAATGCTTCCTTGCCTCAGCCCCCTATATAACTTAACATTATAATCACTAAACTGATTATTCCACTTAATACGAATACGAGAGGAGCCATACCACTTTATTAAAATCAAAACTACTGGTAGTGGGCCATTATTCTTCAGAAGCGCATTCATAGCCCAAGAATGGATAATTGAATCATACGCTGCCGCAAAATCTAACGCAAGTGTATAAACTCTATCCCATTGCTTACAAAAGGATATTATTCATGAAAGGAGGGTATGAGCAACATCCATGCTTAGACCCTTACGGAACCCAATTTGATTCAGGCCTTGGTTACAAGACTCCAAATACTTTAATAAAACTAACTCAAAAACTTTGCTAATCTGGCAAACAGTAATCGGCCTGTAATCAGAACATCGATTCGTATTCCCTCCTTTTTTTGAAAGGGGTGAAGTGGTAGCACGAGAAAAGCTAGTTGGAAGAACTCCTGAAGATAAAATAGTAGTAAAAAGAGTAGCGAGGAGAAGGATTGCTTTGGGGTATACCCATTTTATATGGTTTGAATGTATACCATCATGATCAAAAGAATGCTTACTTTTTAGAGCTTTAATTGCTACCGTTACATCTTCAACAGAAACAGATATTTTACTATTTGGGCGGGGCTTTGAAATTTCTTCCGATAATAAAGAGTCAAGCCGTGATTCAACTGCCAATCATCTAGATTCCAATCATCTAGTTTCAGAGAACTATTAGAATCTGGTGAACAATTATTATTACGACGTCTAGAATTAACCAAACTCCAAAGCTCATTCTTAACACTAGTAATCCTTGAACCAATTTCATCTTTTATAATTTCATTATGCAAACGCAACTAAGCCCGAAAAACGTGTTTAGTTAATTTCATACCATTATAAAATGGTCCAGATCGCGGTTTTCCCGCGCAATTCCAAAGGTAACAAGCTTGAGATGTATTCTTCTGGCTTTGCTTCAAAATTGGATTAAGGTTCCAACCTAAAACACGAGATTCACGACGGATAGAATCAGTTCTAAATGCTTTATTAGCCCCGACTTTTAAACTATGAACAATTTCAAGGTAAAATAGATCAATATCAATTTGATCAACATCCTTAGAATAATTTACAATTATTTTAGCTAAAGTGCATCTGATTCTTCATGATACTTGCACATTTTTTCCCGATTCCAGATCATTTTATTTACAATTTGACTAGAACGATGGATAATTTTAAAAGATGGAATTTGAATATTTAAATGAAAAGAAAGGTAAAAATGGTCACTAATAGGCATATCCAACCCAACATGAACAGGCTGTGGTAATAACGCTGTCTTTGAGACCAGCACATGGTCTAGATTAGAGCAAGAACCAGAATTATGGACATACTTAAAATCCGCATCTTTTGAAACTATAGTAAAAACCGAAAACAAAGATAAAAGAGCAGAGGAGCGGACATCAGAGATAGCAATGTTGCAGTTAAAATCACGTATTCATAAATATAATTACTGCTCGTATTTAAAAATTTTTCAATAAATTGGTGTTCCTATTTTATAGGAAGTTTTTGCAATACAGCGGTCTATGCAGAACTGTTCAGTGTAATGTATTTTCTTCTCTTTCTTTTGAGTTTATGGTTTTCTTGTTATGATCTTAGTTTGAAACTTTGGGCTTTTCAGATAAAAAAAAAGACTGATAAGGTTAGCATACAAAAATGAGCAAGTATAGGACAAATTTTCAAATCTGGCATAGAAAACCATGCTAGAAAAAGTTTTAAATATAGTTGGAAATAACATTTTTGGAAAAACATTAACAGCCAAATTTCACAGAAGAAAGTTTTGTAAAGTATTAAGCAAAAAGTAAGGGCGACGAAAAATCTGCGATCGTATTTCTGAATTCACCATAAAAATTTTCATGGAATGCATACTGAAACTTAAGCAAAAAATCTATTCATTTGAACCAAAAAACTAGTCTTTGCGCTTGTCCGAAAAAATTAAATCAAACTCAAATCACTTAATTTTGGAGAATTACCTTAATCCAAAGGAGAACAGAAGGTATATGTTGCCTTTGCCCTGGCCTCTCCTTTTAAATTACCGAAAGTTTATGATTGCTTCTTTTTTTTTAGTTAAATTTGAACGTTTTTTTTTAACGAATGGAATTTTAGTTAACTAAAAGTTGAGTACGAAACTACTAAAAAGAATTTTTAGTTATTATACAGCTACAAAGAATTTTAATCAAACAAATTTTACCAAAAATAGCAAAAAACCGTAGGGGTTTCAAGCTCCCTTCTGCAAAATTCTGGAATTATGTTTCGTTTTTTCCCAGAAGAATGATAACAGATATTGTTTTTTTTTTTGTTTTTTTTTTCTTACCAAAGCAAGGGTGATCGTATAGAGGCAATGGTCCTAAAATATTGGGAGAGGACTCTTAGAAGAAAATTAAAAGTTCTTGTCCCTTTTTAAGTAACCAAAAAGATTGGAGTGCAACTGTAATGCAAGACGTCTCTGTCTTGCCAGATTCATTTTCAGCTTTGCAAGTATACACAGCAGCAGATGATTCTACTTTTTCTTTGATTGTGATCTTTGCTACGTGGTTTTCGCACTTCTACCGAAAACCAAGTGTTTTTTACTCCTGCAAAGGGAGTTCAAACTCACCAAAGGCAAAAGATGTTCTTGTAGAAACAAAATGTCGAAATTAGACAAAAATAAACAAAAATACTTAAAAGGAATGGAAGAACGAAGAATTGGCTGGCTGGTTAACAAAGAAATCTAAAGAAAAATCGGCTTGGTTCTTGGCATGCTCAGTCAAATTTTCATATGAAGAAGGGAAGACAACTTTGAGAAAACATTCGCAGTCAGGGAAAAACAAGTAGAACTTCAAAACTTTCAATTCAGTTACAAAGCCTGCAACTGAGCTCCTGGGATGTGCATCAAATGATCCAGTACAAGATACAGGGGTGAAAATTGCAGCATTTCTTATTGAAAACAATTTACCATTTTTGCTGGTTGACAAGTTAGTCCCATTTTTGAAAATTATGCCACATCAAAAAGTTACTGTTAAAGTAAGATTGGGTAATCAGAAAGTGACGAACATAGTCCACCAGGGCCTGTCAGTGTATTACAAGGACATGCTGGTGGAGTATCTGAAAAAGAAAACCCTTTTTCGATCAGAATTGATGAGACGACTGATGTTGCAACTGCTAAACAGTTGGCCATATGTGTTTGTTTTTCAAACCAGAATTTGAAAACAGAGGTGGATTTAATTGACCTTATTGAATATACTGACAGAACTGTGGAAATGCTGTTCCCAAAACTGAGGAATTCTCTGCAGGTCCGGAAAAAGATGGAGATCCACTGACCAATTGGATTGGTTTCTGCAGTGATACTGCAAGCGTTGTGATGGGGCCCATCACTCTATTTCTTCACTTATAAAGGAAAAGTACCCATAGGTTACTGTAATGAAGTGTAGTTACCACCAGATCCATCTTGTGGTATCTTTTGCTTGTAAAAAGCTTCCAAAAACTTTGGAAGATCTATGCAGGACGATTTATAATGCACTTTGCAAACAGTGCAAACCGAGTCAGCACTTTTGTAGAGTTCCAGGACTTTTGTAACATTGACTGGCTGAAAATTCTTGCACCTGGACAAGCAAGATGGCTCTCAAATCATGCGTGTTTAAAACGGATTCTTCAGCTTTGGGACTCCTGTAGCTTCATTTCCGGAATTTGGAATTTGAGGACCCCACGTATGGAAATGAGCTTGTGTTTAATGCATTATAGAATCCAATTATGAAAGTCATGATGATGTTTATGGAATACATCCTTGGACTATTAACAAAGTTTAATACAATGTTCCGAGTAGATGCCCTGTTGTTTTATGTTTTGAAAGAAGAGACAGTGAAACTTGTAAAGACTTTGTCACGAAATTTCATGACCACCAAGTATGTTCAAGAAAAGAGAATGACTGTTGATCCTGAAAATGGTTTGCAGCACTTCCCTCTGAAAAGTATTTACCTCGGCTTAGATGCAGCAGAAGGAATTGCTAAGTTGACCAGCGATGTGAATACTAATGATCAGCCTGACTACCAAAAGGAGAAGCTAAAAGCCGAGACTGAGAAAATTTATTTCTCAGCTTACGAGTTTTTTAAAGAGGCTATCGCTCAGATGCAGAAAAGATTTAGTTTTGACGATGATATCTTTGAGTTGATTAGTTCTATTGATCCCGAAAACACTAAGTCACTAAACCCACCCGCCCTTGGCCTATATTTAAATTTCTAAAATGTGTATTTTTTGCCCTTTAATGTCGTCGTTTCCCGGCACATGGGAATCTGTCCTCTTAATGTAAAATGTGTTCAGTTGGCAACCCTGCTCATGGACCCTCAGACGATCGTAAGTCAAGAAGGGTTCTATTAGGAAGAGTGCTGGCCAGTGGTCCTGAAAATCAATCCATTTCATGTCAGATATTGTTGAATATGGCAGTAAGAAAACAACATATTATTCGATTGTATTTATGCTCCTATTTCATTTATTGCTAGTGTATGAACGAAAATACACTTTGCATCTTTAAACTTGAACTATTTGCTCTTTGTGTCATGGAAACCTAGAATTTGTGTAAAAACAGCACGAGAAAGTATCCATAAAGATTTGTCACACCATTTTCTTTCTTTAATAATAATTTTACTTTTCAGTATAAAAATAGCGATATGGAAAGTGAAATATTTAATAGATATTCATCCTCTCTTTGTATTCTCCTCAGTTTCCAAACAAAGGAAAAGTGCATAAAATCATGATTGTAGCAATAATGGCAATCTAGTAAAGAGCTATCTATACCCAAAAGTAACCAAAAATTTGAAACACGTTTAAGAAAAACATTATAATCAAATTAAAACATTTTTAGCAGAGTTTATTGCGAAAAACAAATTTCTAGAATTTGAAAACGGTCTTGAATCACCTCAAATATGGCGTCAGATTGGAATGAAAAGTGCACCACCAAATTGATCATTATTGAACACTCTAAACTGGAGATTTTGACTCCCCACCTCCAACTTGACAAAGAAGAAAATCGCATTTTTGCATGGATAGCAGTGATCTCTCTCTCTCTCTTTTTCACGCCACAGTTATCACAAGTAAAGCTAAAGGACTGGATACACATAGCTTTTTCCGGCACCGATTTGCCAAATCCGCAACGAATTGCAAAGAAGACGGCAGCGTTTCGTAGTTGAAAAATGTTGTAGTTTTCAATGCCCTAGTTTCTGTGGGAAACGGCACCAAATTTCATCGTAATCATCAAAAAAAAATTCTTCGTGGGGTATTTAAATCTTCAATCGGTTTCTTCTCTTCAGCAGGAAGATCAAAAGAACTGAGTGGAGGTAAATTAAGCAACTATTGATAAACTGCAGTATATTATTGGTATCCATGATATTTAGTTTTGAACATCAACAAAGGACACCGTTTTTGTACCCCTATTGTTTGCCCGCTAAGCTGCTGAAATCGATGCCCAAAAATGACATCTGTCTGGCCCTTAACAAGTTAAATCACTGGAAAATACTTTTAGCGTTGAGAAACAAGCAAAACTGCATTTTTTTTTCCAATAAAGTCAAAAAAATCTATCGACTGTTGAAGTGATTTGAACCTAAATTTTTAAACAGGAAAATCATGGAGTTCTGAAAAATCAGGTCCTCGGTCAGAGAAATAGAACAGATCATAGAGAGTCAATTGAACAGAAGACAAAATTTTACTCAAAAGCAGGGCATAGATGCCAGTGAGGAATCGTTTCCTCTAAGTAGCTTAGAAAATACCTTCTTATTCTTGTATCCATTGAGCAAAATGATTCTAATAATAATAATAATAAAAGTTCTTTCTGAAATTTAAGGATATACTTCATATCTTCATTTCGTAAAAAAAGTGTTTGCAATTTTGTATTTCATTGGACAAAATCGAAAAAAAAAATTGATGTCAGAGTCAAAATGACGTCATTATTGAGGAGTCTCTGAATCTTTAAAATTTCTGCAAATTTGTTTCCATAGTAACGTTTCGATAATGAAGCTGCTTAAAATAAAAATTACCATTTAGGAATCGGCTATATATGGCTATCTTTTCTTGCTAAACAGTTTTTTTTTAGGATTTTTAAGTTTTGGTTTCTATGAAATGTTTTACCTTTTAAAGCCTCATTACAGACTCAAAATTGAATTTCTTCCAGAAGCAATTACTGAATTAGAAAGGGATTAAAAAAGATATCAAGTTATGTATTAGCTTTCATCCTAGCTAAATTATATTGTCAGCTACAAATTTACACCTCAATAAATCCTCACATCTCATATAAGCTACACTAAAAGCAGCAGTACATCAGCCATCATAATTATTACTGTCTAAAGTAAGTGAAAAAAATTATAGAAGAATTATTGTCAATGCTACCTTGAGATGAAATAATGGATGAAGCTGCAGATTCCGATTGATGGGTTTCTGATTCAATCCCATGTGTCGCAAGGAACTTGTATTTCATAAGGGATTCCATGTATAATTTTTTTTTTTTTTTGTTTAATGTCCTAATATCACTCTACTTTTATTTGAAGAAATTTCTTTTTTATTTTGTTTCTTTTTAATGTCAAATAACGGTTTACCTAAACATGAGGAAAGCTACCATCCCTTCAAATAGGGCTCTTTTAACCGAATTTTAACTTTTACAGAATAACCCTTCGAGAAAATAGCTTAATGGTTATCAGTACTTTATTTTTCAGCCCTTGAAAAGAGCACCATATCTTTTTTACTTTAAAACTTCTTCGTTTTAAGAATTCCTTCAGAGCAAATTCTGCTCCCCAAATCTAATCAAAAGACTTTAAACTTTCCGAACAAACTTTGTTTCCAAAAATCTTTTCAAGGGATGTTTGTTGCACATTTTTTTTTTTTTTTTTTTGAAAATTGTGACTGTAGGGTGTGTGATTTTATATAGCAAATTTTGACGTTTTAAAATGTATTATTTTTAAGTCAACCCCAATTATATTGTATTTTTCCCTGTATTTTTTGCATGTTCCTCCTTTGTACAGTAATTTATGACTCCTTCTTAGTCTAGAATAGAAAATTTAGACTTTCTACATTTTGTTTGACCTTTTGTTCTAATGCAAAGGAATTCACGAGAAAAAAGAGGCTTTGACGGAAAGAGTTTGTAAAGTATTTATTCTCGAATTTCGCAGTGTAAACTATAGACAAAATAACTTAAGCGCAAAAACTTTTTCTTATTTCAAGTATTTATGTATCTACACACCGATTCGAGTTGCTGTCTTTGGGTTACAACATTGAAGAAAGTCAGGAACCAGCAAATAAATCTCTTACAAATACCCCCCCCCCCTGAAATCAGAAAGTACCGAGTACTCCCTAAAAAAATAGTCCAAATCTTACAACAGTTCCCTTAGAAGGTGGGACAAGCTTACACCCTTCAACATGCCACACACTTTCTATCAAATACCTTTTTTCTGCCCTGAAACGGAAGGCAATTACCCCTTTGCTGTATTCATTGGCATAAAACCGTGCCCGGTAAATTGAATTTTGAAACAGTTCCTCCCCAATACCAGATTTTGCCAGATAACAATGTTACAATATCTCTGAATTGCCAACCTACCCCTGCCAAGACTGAATTTCATCGCCCTCTAAAATAAAATGTGACTGGGTTTCTTAATCTGTAGGTAAATCACGTGATCCACTCTTAAGCATCAGTCGTCGTTTAGCTTTATTAAATAAAAAAAAAACCTAGTTTTCAACTGAAAGTAATGAGCAGCCTCAAAAATTAAGAAGAGCAGGAATTGTTACGTATATTAAATGGATCGCCCCATCGTTAATACCTCGCTCTTTACGCTCAAGTGCAACTTTAGGCTCAACTCTTTCAGAATGACTCCTGAATCACACAGGCCGTTTAATTATGATAAATATCTCTTTTAAAAGTGCTTAAAAAAATACGTACCGTGCGAGATATTTACGAGGGGGAGACCCCCTCATAAACGTAATAATTGCTGTTCATTTTAATTTTTAATGTTGCTCCTTACTTTCAGTTGGAAAAACTTTTTTTATATAGTTTCGGATCGTTTTTTTAAATACTGCTTGGAAATTCGGATCCCTAATTATGGGAATTACTATTCCCCAATAGGAAACTCCTACATGGAAAGATCCTCCCACATAACCCCCTCACGACCCCATGCTGCCTGAAACATCAGTAGAGGGGACCCTAAAGCCCCCATTGCTCACCCCTGCTGCCACCTACAACTTTTTTTGCACCCCATATAAGGGCATAGCCCCCCTAGGGAGAACACGTGGTTAATGGGGTCAATGACCTCTTTTTCCAAGGTCGAGTTATTTGATGTTTCTATGTGTAATAGCTCCGGGGCGAAGGTTGCACATGCGCATTGAATTCTAACGGGAACAATGTTATTGATTGCGTAATCGAGGGGGAAGTGAATTTCCGAGAAATTGATTGCGTAATCGAGGGGGAAGTGAATTTCCGAGAACTTGATTGCGTAATCGATCGCGAATGTCATGGTGTCCAGAAATAGTATTTGTTGTTGTTATTCGAGCCAGATGTTATGAGGTTCCCGGAAACAGTTAATGACATTTCCTTCCAGTTTGAGGCAGATGTTATGATCCGGAAATAGTATTTGTTATTGTTATTCGAGCCAGATGTTATGAGGTTCCCGGAAACAGTTAATTAATGTCTGACAGATGACGTCAAGTTAATTAATGTCCTTGCATTTCCAAAGAGAATTGTCACCGAGAAACAGTTAGATCACACATGATGTCATGATTGATTGATTGGCACAAAAGGGGAATTAATTTGTTGTTCTATAGAGAATTGATTCACGAAAGGGAAATTAATTTGTTGTTTCTAACAAGAGAATCGTTTCCGAGCAGACGTATTGATCTTAGCGCGCGAAAAGGTTTCCAAATAATTTGAAATGCATTGGCGCAGAGATGCCAAACAAAAGGAACATGCCGAAATTCCGTTTAGGGTTAATTTTGGCGAAACCGTTTTAGCTATTTTATGGAACTATTTCGGCGAAACAGCTAGAGACATTTTAAAAGGTGATTTTTGAAGAGATTTTGGAAGAGGTTTTGAGTGTGGTCGTTATAATACACAAGTTGTATTTTAACAGTGTTGTGAGGTCCTCTACCCCAACCCCAAAGGCTTCTCATACCCCACCCCAACCCCGAAGGAAGCTCCCCGGTCCTCAAAGGCCCCCAAGCTCTCAAAGGGCCACCGAGCCCCCAAAGGCCCACCCAGACCCCCAAAGGCCATCCCCGGGTCCCCCAAAGGCCCATCGAGCTCCTGAAGGACCAACGGAATCCCAAAGGCCCTCCACCGGTCCCCAAATGTCCCCCAGGCCCTCAACTGCCCTCCCTGTGCCCCGAAGGAAGCCCCCCGGTCCTCAAAGGCCCCCCAAGCTCTCAAAGGGCCACCGGAGCTCCCAAAGGCCCACCTAGACCCACAAAGGCCATCCCCGGGTCCCCCAAAGACCCATCGAGCTCCCGAAGGACCAACGGGCTCCCAAAGGCCCTCCACCGGTCCCCAAATGTCCCCCACGCCCACAACGGCCCTCCCTGTGCCCCCAAGGCCCTCCCTGTGCCCCAAAGGTCCTCCCTGTGCCCCAAAGGCCCGCCCCCGGCCCCCCAAAGGCCCCCCAAGGTCTCAAAGGGCCTCCGGAGCCCCCAAAGGCCCACCCCCACCCCCCAAGGCCATCCCCCGGCCCCCACACGGCCCTCCCCCGGCTTCCCAAGGCCCACCCACGGTCCCCAAAGGTCCCCCAGGCGCCCAACTGGCCCCCCGGCCCCCCCCACGCCTTCCCCCCGCCCCCAAAGGGCCACCGGCCTCCCCAAGGGCCAACGGGGTCCCCAAGGGCCCCCAGCCCCCACAAAGGCCATACCCGACCCCCAAAGGCCCTCCCCGGTCCCCCAAGGTCCCCCCGGCCCCCAACACCCCGCCCGGGGCCCCAACGGCCCGCCCCGGGCCCCCCAACGCCCCATCGAGCTCCCAAAGGACCAACGGGGTCCCAAAGGCCCTCCACCGGTCCCCAAATGTGCCCCCCGGCCCCCAACTGCCCCCCGGACCTCCAAAGGCCCACAGGGCTCCCAAAAGACCACCGGGCTCCCAAGGGCCCTCCCCGGTCCACAAAGGTCCCCCGGGCTCCCAAAAGACCACTCAATCCTCAAGGGCCTCCGGATCCCCAAACGCCCTCCCTGGGCCCCAAATGTCCTCCCCAAGTCACCATACACTCACACAAAAACTTACACACACACAAAAACTGATACACATGCACAAACGATCACACACACACACACGAAGACTTACACACAAATTAAAACTTACACACACACGACCAAACTAAAACGCATTAAAACAAAAAATCACACAAAAACAAACATGCACACAAAAACTTACACACACACACACACACACACAAAACATAAAAACACACACACAAAAAAACTCACACACACAAACACAAAAACTTACACACACACAAAAACTTACACACACACAAACACACACACACACAAACTTACACATGAACAAAAAAAACTCACACACACACTCACAAAAACTTGCACACACACACACACACACACAAACTTACCCACACCCACACACAAGAAACCTTACACACACAACCCAAAACTTACAAACACAAAAACTTACACACACACACACACACAAAAAAAAAAACAAGCACACCAAAAATAAAAAGAACACAAAAACATAAAAGCACAAAAAAACTAACACAAACACACACACACACACAAAACTAACAAACACAAACACACGAAAACTCACACACACACACAAAACTTACACACACAAAAAAACTAACACACACACACAAAAAAAATTAAAAATGAACAAAAAAAAACTCACACAAACACGCACAAAAACTTACACACACACACACACACACACACACACAAAACTTACACACACAAACACACACACACACGAAAACTAACACACACACGCCAAAACTTACACACACAAAAACTTACACAAGCGCACGAAAACTAACACACACACACACTAAAAATTACAAACACACTCAAAAACTAACACACACACACAAACACACAAACAAACAAAAAAAAACAAACACACATACACACACAAACACAAAAACACACACACAAAAACTTACACATGCACACGAAAACTTACATGCACACAAAAACTTACATGCACACAGACACACACACACACACACACACACACACACACAAACTCACAAGCACACAACACACACACACGAAAACTTACACACACACACGCACAATACACAAACACACACACACACAAAAACTTACACACACACACATACACAAAAACTTACACATGACACACAAAAACTCACACACACGCACAAAAACTTACACACACACACACACACACACGAAAACTTACACACACACACCAAAACTTACACACACAAAAACTTACACACACACACACACACACACACACACACACACACACACACACGACACACACACACACACACACACACAAACTTACACACACACACACACACACACACAAACTTACACACACACACAGACCACAAACTTACACACACACAAACTTACACACACACACAAAAACTTACACCCACACGCAAAAACTTACATGCACACAAAAACTTACATGCACACAAAAACACACACACACACAAACACACACACACACACAAACACACACACACACACACATCACACACACAAAACTCACACACACACAACACACACACACACACAAAAACTTACACACACACACACAAAGACTTACGACACACACAAAACTTACACACACACAAACTTACACACACACACAAAAACTTACACACACACACAAAAACTACACACACACAAAAACTTACACACACACACACACACACACACACACAAAACTTACACATGCACACAAAAACTTACACACACACACACACACACTACACACACACACACACATGAAAACTTACACACACACACGTCAAAACTTACACACACACGCAAAGCTTACACACACACAAAACTTACACACACACACACACACACAAAAACTTACACACACACTCAAAAACTTACATGCACACAAAAACTTACATGCACACAAAAACTTACACACACACAAAAACTTACATACACGCACAAAAACTTACACACACACACAAAACTTACACACACACACACACACACACGACAACACGCACACACACACCAAAACTTACACACACACACAAAAACTTACACACTTACACACATCACAAGCTTACACACATAATCTTACAAATTTCATACTGAATTTCTGTCACGAAATGCAAGAGCTTGGAATATTTCAGTAGTGACTTGCTATGCTTTACACTTCACACAGTTACATTCACTTGACATTCACAAAGTTCATGACACACACACACAGCTGGAAAATTGTCTTAGTCACACCAGCCCGAATGGTGGAAATCACACTAGCACAGCATTAGGGTCACACACACACACAGCACTGACACTGTGGAAATTCACTAGCACACAGAACTGAAATCTCAGTCACACACAGCACTGAATAGTGGAAACTCACACAGCACAGAATTAGGTCTTAGTCCACCAGCCTGCACACAGAAACACTACTCAACATTAGAGTCACACACATACACATCTGAATACGTACACATACACTGTATAAGTTAGAGACACGTTAACTTATCATATGCACTCATGAAAACTTACACACACACACTTACACAGCGAGCACGGTTAGGCTTAGGCTACACTACACACACTAGGTTACATCAGACTAGGTTAGCCCACACACGCTCACATAGCTTACATAGGTTACGTGACACACAGCACAAAAGTTAGGTGTACGATCAGGTTAGGCAGGCAGATTAAATTAGGTTAGGTTAAGTTAGGTTAGGCAAGGTTAGCCTACGTACGCGCGCGTACGTAGGCTAACCTAGCCTAACCTAACTTAACCTAACCTAATTTAATCTAACCTAACCTAACCTAATCATACACCTAACTGTTTGCCTGTCTCTCACCTAACCTAAGCTAACCTAAGTGAAGCGTACTTGGGCTAACCTAACTTAACCTAACTTTATCGATCCTAACCTAACCAGACGCGCCGGAACTGGTTAGGTTAACTTATCCTTAGCGCTCATGATAAGTGAACCTAACCTAACTTAAAAAGTGAATTTTCACCCTTCAGACTGGTCGAGTGAGACCCCAATATTGAGCTATTGGATTTCAACCATTCAGGCTGGTGGACTATGACCCAAATAATGAGCTAGTGCATTTCCACCGTTCAGTCTGGTTGACTGTGACCCCAATAGAGAGCTAGTGTATTTCCACCATACAGGCTGGTGGAGTAGGACCCAAATTCTGAGCTAGTGAATTTCCACCGTTCAGGCTGGTGGAGTGGGACCCCAATACTGAGCTAGTGAATTTCCACCGTTCAGGCTGGTGGAGTGTGACCCCAATACTGAGCTAGTGTATTTCCACCGTTAAGGCTGGTGGACTAAGACCCCAATTTTCCAACTCTTGCATTTCATGAACTTCGAAAAATCAAGATACTGTAACTGTGAGAAGGTAAAGCACAACAAGTCACTACTGAAATATTCCAACTCTTGCATTTCACGACAGAAATTCAAATGAAATTTGAAAAATTAAGACAATGTAACTGTGATATGGTAAGTGTGTAAGTTTTTGTGTGTGGGTGTAAGTTTTGGCGTGTGTGTGCGTAAGTTTTGGTGTGTGTGCGTGTGTGTGTGTGTGTCTGTAAGTTTTTGTGTGTGTGTTTTAGTTTTTGTGCGTGTATTCTAGTTTTTTTTTGTGCTAGATTGTGTTTGCAAGTTAATTTTTTTGTGCTAGTAATTTTTTGAGTTTGTGTGTAAGTTTTTGTGTGTGTGTGTGTGTGTAGGTGTGTTTGTGTGTAAGGTATTTTGTGTTTTAGTTTTTTAGTGTGTGTGTTAGTTTTCTTGTGTGTGTGTGTGTGTGTGTAAGTTTTTGTGTGCTTTTTAGTTTTAGTGTGCTTGTGTTAGTTTTTTTTGTGTGTGTTTGTGTGTCTGTGTGTGTTAGATTTTGTGTGTGTGTAAGTTTTTTTGTGTGTCTTTTAGTTTTTTTGCGTGTGTGTTATTTTTTGTGTGTGTGTAAGTTTTTGTGTGAATGTATTTTTTTGTGTGCATGTAAGTTTTTGCGTGTGGGTGTAAGTTTTTGTGTGTGTGTGTAAGTTTTGTGTGTCTAAGATTTTGTGTGTTGGTTTAAGTTTTTGAGTGTGTTTTTAAGTTTGTGTGTGTTTGTGTGTGTGTGTGTGTAATAGTTTTTTTTTTTTATTTTAATTTTGTTTTTGTGTGTGTGTGTGTGTGTTTTTGTAAGTTTTTGTGTGTGTAAGTTTTGTCGTGTGTGTGTGAGTTTTCGTGTGTGTGTGTGTTAGTTTTGTGTGTGCTTGTGTGTTTGTTAGTTTGTGTGTGTGTGTGTGTGTGTCTGTTTGTTGTGTTCATGTGTTATTGTGTTTGTGTGCGTGTGTGTATGTGTATGTGTGTGTATGTTGTGGCGTGTGTGTGTGTGTGAGTTTTGTGTGTGTGTGTGTGTGTGTAAGTTTTTGTGTGAATGTAAGTTTTTGTGTTCATGTAAGTTTTCGTGTGAATGTGTAAGTTTTTGTGTGTGTGTGTGTAAGTTTTTGTGTGTGAGTAAGTTTTGGTGTGTGTGTGTGTGTGTAAGTTTTGTGTGTGTGTGTAAGTTTTTGTGTGTCTAAGCTATTGCGTGTGGATATAAGTTTTTGTGTGTTTGTGTTATTTTGTGTGTGTGTGTGTGTGTATTTTTTTGTGTGTGTAAGTTTTTGTGTGTGTGTGTGTGTAAGTTTGTGTGTGTGTGTGTGTGTGTGTGTCTAAGTTTTTGTGTGTGTAAGTTTTGGAGTGTGTGTGTAAGTTTTCGTGTGTGTGTGTGTGTAGTTTGTGTGTGTGTGTGTGTGTGTGTAAGTTTTTGTGCATGTGTGTGTGAGTTTTTGTGTTCATGTGTAAGTTTTTGTGTATGTGTGTGTGTGTAAGTTTTTGTGTGTGTGTGTAGTCTTGGCGTGTGTGTGTGAGTTTTCGTGTGTGTGTGTGTGTGTTTGTTAGTTTTGTGTGTGTGTGTGTGTGTAAGTTTTTGTGTGCATGTAAGTTTTTGTGTGCATGTAAGTTTTCGTGTGCATGTGTAAGTTTTTTTGTGTGTGTGTGTGTGTGTGTGTGTATTTTTGTGTTTTTGTGTCAGTTTTTTTTTGTGTGTTTATGTGTGTGTGTGTGTGTTTTTGTGTTTTTGTGTGTGTTTTTGTGTGTGTGTGTGTGTAAGTTTTCGTGTGCATGTGTAAGTTTTTGTGTGTGTAAGTTTTGGCGTGTGTGTGTAAGTTTTCTGTGTGAGTGTGTGTGTGAGTTTTTTGTGTCCATGTGTAAGTTTTTGTGTGTGTGTGTTTGTGTGTGTGTGTAAGTTTTTGTGTGTGTGTAAGTTTTGTGTGTGTGTGTAAGTCTGTGTGTGTGTGTGTGTGTGTGTGTGTAAGTTTTTGTGTGCATGTAAGTTTTTGTGTGCATGTAAGTTTTCGTGTGTGCGTGTAAGTTTGTGTGTCTGTGTGTGTGTGTAAGTTTTGTGTGTGTGTGTGTGTAAGTTTGTGTGTGTGTGTGTGTGTGTGTAAGCTTGTGTGTGTGTAAGTTTGTCGTGCGTGTGTGTGTGTGTGTAAGCTTTGTGTGTGTGTGTGTGTAAGTTTTTGTGTGCGTGTAAGTTTTGACGTGTGTGTGTAAGTTTTGTGTGTGTGTGTGTAAGTTTTTGTGTGCTATGTGTGTAAGTTTTGCGTGTGTGTGTGTAAGTTTTCGTGTGTGTGTGTGTGTTAGTTTTTGTGTGCATGTGAGTGTTCGTGTGTGTGTGTTAGTGTGTGTGTGTGTGTGTGTGTGTGTGTGTGTGTGTGTGTGTGTGTGTGTGTGTGTGTAGGTTTTTGTGTGTGATTAAGTTTTTGTGTGTGTGTGTGTAAGTTTTTGTGTGTGTGTGTGTGTTAGTTTTTGTGCGTGTGTGTAAGTTTCTGTGTGAATGTAAGTTTTTGTGTCCATGTAAGTTTTTGCGTGTGTGTGTCAGTTTTTTGGTGTGAGTGTATGTTTGTGTTTGTCTTTGCGTTTGTGTGTGTGTGTATGTATGGGTGGTTATATTCTGTTGGGTTGTTTTTTATTTTTTGTTTGTGTGTGTTTTTATTTGTGTTTTTTTTTTTTATTTTGTGTGTTAATGAAATTTTTTGTGTGAATGTTATTTTTTGAGTGTGTGTGTCAGTTTTGGTGTGTGGGTGTTAGTTTTTGTGTGTGTAAGTTTTGGCTTGTGTGTGTAAGTTTTTGTGTGTGTGTGTGTGTGTGTGTAGTTTTTTGTGTGTGTTTGTGGGTGTGTTTGTTTTTGTTTGTGTGTGTGTGTGTGTGTGTGTGTGTGTTAGTTTTTGTGTGTGTTAGTTTTGGCGTGTGTGTGTAAGTTTTCGTGTGTGTGTGTGTGTGTGTAAGTTTTTGTGCATGTGTGTGAGTTTTTGTGTGTTATGTGTAAGTTTTTGTGTATGTGTGTGTGTGTAAGCTTTTGTGTGTGTGTGTCAGTTTTTGCGTGTGTGTGTGTTTTTTCGTGTGTGTGTTTTTTGTTGTTTTTTGTGTGTTTGTGTGTGTAATTTTTTTTTTGCTTTTAAGTTTTTGTGTGCATGTTAGTTTTTATGTGCTTGTGTTTGTTTTTGTGTGTGTGTGTGTGTGTGTGTGTGGGTGTGTTTTTGTGTGTGTGTGTGTGTGTGTGTGTGTAAGTTTTGGAGTGTGTGTGTAAGTTTTAGTGTGTGTGTGTGTTTGTTTTAGTGTGCTTGTGTAAGTTTTTGTGTGTGTGTTTTGGCGTGTGTGTGTTTGTTTTGGTGTGTGTGTGTGTGTGTGTTAGTTTTGTGAGTGTGTGTGTGTGTGTGTGTGTAAGTTTTTGTGCGTGTGTGTGTGAGTTTTTTGTGTTCATTTTTAAGTTTTTGTGTGTGTGTGTTTTAGTTTTTGTGTGTTTGTATGTTTTGGTGTGTGTGTGTGATTTTTTGTGTGTTTGTGTGTGTAAGTTTTGTGTGTGTGTGTGTGTGTGTGTAAGTTTTTGTGTGAATTTAATTTTTTTTGTGAATTTTAGTTTTAGTGTGCTTGTGTTAGTTTTTGTGTGTGTGTGTGTGTGTAAGTTTTTTGTGTGTGTATGTTTTGGTGTGTGTGTGTTAGTTTTGGTGTGTGTGTGTGTGTGTAAGTTTTTTGTGTGTGTGTGTGTGTGTGCAAGTTTTTGTGAGTGTGTGTTTGAGTTTTTTGTGTTCATGTGTAAGTTTGTGTGTGTGTGTGTGTGTGTGAGTAAGTTTTTGTGTGTGTGTTAGTTTTGGGGTGTGTGTGTGTTAGTTTTTGTGTGTTTTTGTGTGTTAGTTTTGTGTGTGTGTGTGTGTGTGTGTGTAAGTTTTTGTGTGAATGAAAGTTTTTATGTGCTTGTTATTTTTAGTGTGTGTAAGTTTTGGCGTGTGTGTGTAAGTTTTCATGTGTGTGTAAGTTTTCGTGTGTGTGCGTAAGTTTTTGTGTGTGTGTGTAAGTTTTTGTGTGTGTGTAAGTTTTTGTGTGCATGAATGGTGACCGGGGGAGGACCTTTGGGGCCCAGGGAGGGCGTTTGGGGATCCGGAGGCCCTTGAGGATTGAGTGGTCTTTTGGGAGCCCGGGGGACCTTTGTGGACCGGGGGAGGGCCCTTGGGACCCCGTTGGTCCTTTGGGCGCCGTGTGGGCCAGTGGAGGTCCGGGGGGGCCGTGGGGGGCCTGGGGGACCTTTGGGGACCGGTGAAGGGCCTTTGGGAACCCCGTTGGTCCTTTGGGAGCTCGATGGGGCTTTGGGGGGCCCGGGGAGGGCCGTGGTGGCACCGGGCGGGCTTTGGGGGGTCTGGTGGACCTTGGGGGACCGGGGAGGGCGTTTGGGGCTCGGGTATGGCCTTTGTGGGGTCGGGGGGCCCTTTGGGACCCCGTTGGCCCTTTGGGCGTCCGGGGGCCCTTGGGGGGCCGGGGGATGGCGTTGGGGGGGCCGGGGGGCCAGTGGGGTGTCTGGGGGACCTTTGGGGACCGAGGGAGGGCCTTTGGAAGCCGGGGGAGGGCCTTTGGGTGGCCCGGGGATTGCCTTTGGGGGTCTGGGTGGGCCTTTGGGGGCTCCGGAGGCCCTTTGAGACCTTGGGGGCCTTTGGGGGGCCGGGGGAGGCCCTGTGGGGCACCGGGAGGACCTTTGGGGCACAGGGAGGGCCTTTGGGGCACAGGGAGGGCAGTTGAGGGCTTGGGGGGCATTTGGGGACCGGTGGAGGGCCTTTGGGATCCCGTTGGTCCTTCGGGAGCTCGATGGGCCTTTGGGGGGCCCGGGGATGGCCTTTGGGGGTCGGGGGGGGCCTTGGGGGGCTCCGGTGGCCCTTTGCGCGCTTGGGGGGCCTTTGAGGACCAGGGGGCTTCCTTCGGGGCACAGGGAGGGCAGTTGAGGGCCTGGGGGACATTTGGGGACCGGTGGAGGGCCTTTGGGATTCCGTTGGTTCTTCAGGAGCTCGATGGGCCTTTGGGGGACCCGGGGATGGCCTTTGGGGGTCTGGGTGGGCCTTTGGGGGCTCCGGTGGCCCTTTGAGAGCTTGGGGGCCTTTGAGGACCGGGGGAGCTTCCTTGGGGGTGGGGGTGGGGTATGAGAAGCCTTTGGGGTTGGGGTAGAGGACCTCACAACACTGTTAAAATACAACTTGTGTATTATAACGACCACACTCAAAACCTCTTCCAAAATCTCTTCAAAAATCACCTTTTAAAATGTCTCTAGCTGTTTCGCCGAAATAGTTCCATAAAATAGCTAAAACGGTTTCGCCAAAATTAACCCTAAACGGAATTTCGGCATGTTCCTTTTGTTTGGCATCTCTGTGCCAATGCATTTCAAATTATTTGGAAACCTTTTCGCGCGCTAAGATCAATACGTCTGCTCGGAAACGATTCTCTTGTTAGAAACAACAAATTAATTTCCCTTTCGTGAATCAATTCTCTATAGAACAACAAATTAATTCCCCTTTTGTGCCGATCAATCAATCATGACATCATGTGTGATCTAACTGTTTCTCGGTGACAATTCTCTTTGGAAATGCAAGGACATTAATTAACTTGACGTCATCTGTCAGACATTAATTAACTGTTTCCGGGAACCTCATAACATCTGGCTCGAATAACAATAACAAATACTATTTCCGGATCATAACATCTGCCTCAAACTGGAAGGAAATGTCATTAACTGTTTCCGGGAACCTCATAACATCTGGCTCGAATAACAACAACAAATACTATTTCTGGACACCATGACATTCGCGATCGATTACGCAATCAAGTTCTCGGAAATTCACTTCCCCTTCGATTACGCAATCAAGTTCTCGGAAATTCACTTCCCCTTCGATTACGCAATCAATAACATTGTTCCCGTTAGAATTCAATGCGCATGTGCAACCTTCGCCCCGGAGCTATTACACATAGAAACATCAAATAACTCGACCTTGGAAAAAGAGGTCATTGACCCCATTAACCACGTGTTCTCCCTAGGGGGGCTATGCCCTTATATGGGGTGCAAAAAAAGTTGTAGGTGGCAGCAGGGGTGAGCAATGGGGGCTTTAGGGTCCCCTCTACTAACATCATTCCTGAAAACGTCTGCATACTTCCCAATAACCAATATTATATGTAAACAATGGGCAAAGTTCATAATTTCCAGCCCTTCCCCCGGGAACTGTGGGGGGTAAAGTCATCCTCAAGGACATAGTAATTGCATTTTTCGACTATGCTGAACAAAATGGCAATCTCAAATTTTTGATCGGATGACTTGGGCAAAAATGAGCTGGGGAAGGGGGCTTGCTGCCTTCCAACATTTATGGTCACTTAAAAAAGGCAGTAGAAATTTTTATTTCTATTAAAATTAGCCCTCTCCCGATCTTTATTGATCACTGACTGATCTTTTATAATATGATAGACCCTGAGAAAAAAAAAATAAATAAATAAAACGGAGCCGTGATCTTTCTTCTGGCAAAAAATACAAAATCCTAAATTATTGTGCATAGGAGCTTGAAACCTCTACAGTAGGGTTCTCGAGTATGCTGAATTTGATGGAGTAATTTTCATTAAGATCATTTGACGTTTTGGGGGTGTTTCCCCCCTTTTTAAAAAATTGGGCAAATTGTCTAAGGCTTATAACTTTACTCGGTACCGTTAAATTTGACGAATTTTACATATTTTGAATTCGCACCAAATTTGGATTCTTTTGATGTATATACGGTTATCAAGACTCCGTTTCTTAAGAGTTTCATTTATTATTGAGCCGTATCGCTCCTTACTTATAGTTCGTTATCACTAACTGTTCGAATAAAGCGGCTCTAACTAGTCTGTCTTCGTTTAGCTCCATAGATTCAACCAGAATCTAAGCATCAAAATGTAACTACGGAGCATTAAAGAAAACTGGCCCGTATTACCTTTCAGAATCTGTGAGTGGATTGTCGGATGCAGTCCAAAGACTCTTTTGTAATATAAATAATGGATTTTAATAAAACTTAGTCAATGGCTGTTTAGCTCTGACTGACTAAAACAAACAAGAAATTCCAGCATAAAATTAACAACCGAATCAAATATAAACCGACAGAACACATACAGAACTATTCTTTGTAACAGTTGCTGATATGTTGTCATAATTTGTGGGATGAAACGGTGTTGTTCGGTCATTGAAAGTAGTCCCCGAAGCCGCGCCACGCCGAAATGAGGGCGGCGAATGTGTGATTCGCCGAAATTTTTTGGGGGGCGCGCCGCTGATTTGCCCCGGGCGGCGCCCCACGGCGCGCCAATTTTTCTAATTAAAAATAATAATAAAAATTCCACTTCACCAAGCACGTTCAACCTCGATTTTAGTAAGGATTTTTAAATGACCAATTAGAATTCTCATTTTTAGCCACTAGACCCAGGGCAATCTATGTTGGGTTTATGTTTAACATCGCATTGTTCCTATAAAATCCCGTGTTTAGTCATTTCCTTCTTGGTAATGTTTTGGGCTAATGTGTGTATAACTTTCAAAGTTTGAAGTTCAAACATCTCCTGTTCATCAAATACATACGAAAAGGAAGTGAAAAAAACAAATAACAACATCGAAAAAATACTGTATACAAATCAGATACCATGGCTTAACAACACCAACAATTTTAAATAAGCGGTTACATCACTTCAGTTACAATTGATATAACAAAAGTCAGTTTGTTTACTCTGCCTGGAGCCATTGATCTTTTTGTAGTCACTATCAGTCCGGTCGTGCTAAAAAGCGTTTAGCTGGGGCACATTTGGCTGGTACAGCCAGAACTTGACGAGCGTAAACTGCCACTCGCGGGATCTGATACTAGTACTGGACCTTGGGGTCCCACAGAATCCCACAAATGGGCTTCTTCTTTGTATCTGCTGAAATAAGTTGTTTTATAAGGGAGAACAAACCTACACCTTCACCATAGGGCTCCTGCGCACTGCACTACAGGAGGAACTAAACTGCACCTTTACCCTCTTTTCTTATCAACACGGAATAACCCTCCGAAATTCTTTTCTGAAAGAAGTGGTCAATATATAACGTTTCAAGTCAAAGTTGAAGGCTACTTCAACTTCAGAGTGTTCTGCTAACTGTGCAAAAAAATGTAATTCATTTCTATAGATATATTTCTATACTAGCTCTAGATAATCTACCAAGCGGGAAACTACCGCAAATCAGCATCGATAAATAAATGGAACCCAAAACGAACAAAAATAACAATAAATAACTGAGTCAAACTCAAAACAAGCAGGAATTGACATGAGTATGGCTGAAAACTCCTATGCCTTCCCAAAGCCAGAGCATAGTTTGCACTTCACTGAAAAAATATAAATGTTTTTGCTTTTATAACTTTAATAAATCAAAAATTATCAAGATTTTGATTACTAAATATCAGTAAATACATATTAAACTGACAATGCATAGTCATTTGTATTTTTTTCAGTAAAGTACAAATTATGTTCTGGCCTTGGGAAGGCACAGGGGTTTTGAGCCCAACTTATGTTAATTTCTGCTCGTTTTGAGTTTGACTCGGTTATTTATTGTAATTTCTGTTCGTTTTGGGTTTCATTTGTTTATCGATGCTGATTTGCGGTACTTTCACGCCTGGCAGATTATTTGACTTTAATTTTGCTCATTTTTGATTTAATTGAGTTCTTTACTTTTCTTTGAAAAACTTATTTTTTTGAAACAGTTTTTTTTTAATTAATTTTTGTTAGTTTTATATTGACATATTATTTTAAGGGAAAAAGAAAATCATACTTTAAATCTTTTTGTTTTTTTAATAATTTATATTTTGGCCTGATGTTTGTTTGCTGGAATACAATTTTCAGCAAAATTTAACAACATAGACCCTTATAAAAATCTGGACACAAATAATAGTATTTAATTTAGGTTCATACCTCCTCTAGTTGACCTGAAATGGAAAACTTGATAACATTCGCAAAAAAATCTGTTTACTTTCTTTGATAGCTTGGATACACTTACGCTATTTTGATTTGGTCAAATTTTAAGAGCAGAAGAAGCCCTGAAAGTTTGAATATAATACCCTCAGTCGTTCTTGGGATACTGCTGAGATGCGTTATTGGGAATTAGCATAAACTTAGCACAGTGCATTTTGATTTAATCTTAAGGCAACATTTACTTTTTAAACATAAAGGCAAATGGGAGGTTGAGCGTGGGAGGGGGATTAGTGTCCCTCCAATCACTTTCGACAATTAAAATGGGCATCAGCCCTCTCTGTTTTCAATTAAATGAGCGCTTTTCGAAGCTCCTACGACAAATCCTTCGATACAAAGTGCCTTGGTCTAAACAACAACAAAAAAATGATGCATTTTACCCACATCGATCTCTACTATAAAAATGTCAAGCCTTCCAATCACTTTCGATTATTAAAAAGGGCACTAGGATTTTCGATTTCCAAACTAATGATCCCTTTTTGAGTTTCTACGACAACGCTCTCTATAAACACCGTATATTCCCCCAGGGCATAAATTACAACCCTTTACCCTAAGGGCGGTGAGGGTGGCTGTCATCTTCTAGGACCTAAATTCCAGAATTTTCAATTGCGTTAAACAAAATGGCTATCTCAAAATTTTTATTTGATATGTTTCGGGAAATGATGGGGAAGGACGGGGTGTTAGTTGCCTTCCAAACATTTGCGACTATTAAAACTGGCATAAGCCCCTCCAATCTCTAATTGAATGAGCCCTTTTCGAAAATTCTACGACAACTTCTTCGATACGAAGTGCCCTGGTCTAAAGGAAAAAATAATACATTGTGCCAACATCGTTCGTATATACCTCCAGGGCATAACTACGAAACCCTTGCCCTAAGGGTTGTGGGGGAGTAACCTCCTCAAAAAATATATTTTCTCTCTGGAAATCAGTTACTCTGAACAAAATGGATATCTTAAAATTTTGGTTGGATGTGTTTGGAGAAAGGGTGGGCGTGGAAGGGGTGGTAGCTGCCTTCCAATCACTTTCGACTATTAAAAAGGGCACTAGTTATTCCAATTTCCAATCGAATGAGCCCTTTTTGAAGTTTTTACGACAAATCCTTCGATACGAATTGCCCTGGTATCGAAAAAAAAAAAATAATAATAATACATTTTGCCAACATTGTTCTTTACTTAGACATCTCGATTGCGCTGCCTATGACAACATCCTGAATTGCCTAATGCGCTTTTACCTACCTCTTTTCATCCGAGAAATCAGAAAGAAAAAAGAACAGAATTTTAAAGTGGAAGGTAGAATGTTTGTTTCAAGAAAAATTTCTTCTTCTCCTTCCTATGAACCGATATACATGGCGAGCCCAAGATGACAATATTTGTTTTTAAGAAACAGATTAGCCGGGATGACGGTTGAAGCAAGGAGGTCGATATCGTTAACCAAAAAAGAGAAAAAAAACGGCGGCGTATTAGTGACGCCGCCGCCGAAAGAATCAGCGGCGGCGTCAGCGCGCTGATGCAAGTGCGGCGGCGCGCCACCGTTTTTTTCGGCGGCGCGCTGCCGATTTTCGGCGCGGCTTCAGGGTCTAATTGAAAGATTTGTTTGCTGGGATGCCACAATCCAGCTGACAAGGATTAGATTTTGAAAGTAGCACCATCTATCATTAGCTCAAGATTGAATTTGATAGTTTGTGCTTTATTAGGACTTATTTGCACTACATTAAAATTCCACTACATTATAATACTTATTGCATTTTGCATTATAATTGCAAATGCAATTGCACTACATTAAAATTGCACGTCATTAAAATACTTATTGCATTACATTAAAATCCCACATCTTCAGAAGCAGAGATAATTAAATGCAAGTTTACAAAATATACCTAACGATTAGCAAAACGCGTCCCTATATTAATATTCAGATAAGATGCATCTACTACTTCCTTCTCCACTTTCCCTTTTGGGAAGAAGAATTTTTAGGGCCATTTAGGCCCTACACAAGTATTTAGACTTGACAAAAGATGGAGTTTAACAACTATTCCAAGTAAAACATAATAGGAACTAATAATATATTTTCATTCACATGAAAAGATTTTTGCCGATACTGAAGCCCTAAAAGAATTTTTCTAAAGCTGGGACATACCTAGATAATTTTTTCACACCGGACAACGGTAGTATGCCAATTTTTAGAAAAAATTATAGCGCCGCTTTCGAGAAATAACTTGCGCGTATTTATACATATAATTACTACTCGTATTTAAAATTTTTTCAATAAATTTGTGTTCCTATTTTATAGGAAGTTTTTGCAATACAGCGGTCTATGCAGAACTGTTCAGTGTAATGTATTTTCTTCTCTTTCTTTTGAGTTTATGGTTTTCTTGTTATGATCTTAGTTTGAAACTTTGGGCTTTTCAGATAAAAAAAAAGACTGATAAGATTAGCATGCAAAAATGTGCAAGTATAGGACAAATTTTCAAATCTGGTATAGAAAACCATGCTAGAATAAGTTTTAAATATAGTTGGAAATAACATTTTTGGAAAAACATTAACAGCCAAATTTCACAGAAGAAAGTTTTGTAAAGTATTAAGCAAAAAGTAAGGGCGACGAAAAATCTGCGATCGTAGTTCTGAATTCACCATAAAATTTTTCATGGAATGCATACTGAAACTTAAGCCAAAAATCTATTCATTTGAACTAAAAAACTAGTCTTTGCGCTTGTCCGAAAAAATTAAATCAAACTCAAATCACATAATTTTGGAGAATTACCTTAATCCAATGGAGAACAAAAGGTATATGTGGCCTTTGCCCTGGCCTCTCCTTTGAAATTACCGAATGTTTATGATTGCTTCTGAATATTTTATGTAATTCGCCTGTTTTGTTATTTTGAAAAAAATTATCTCCCCCCCTCCACGCCCCTCCTCGTCAAAGAAATTACATACGAGGCACCCTTAATCCAACTGTGGGTAAAATGGGCGCTTGTGTGTTTAACATACAGACAAATGGTATGCATTACCTTTCCAACTGAGTAATTTTTGATGTCCTTGATGTCCTTCAGATGTCCTTCAGATGTCCAACTGAGTATTTTTTGGTGAATCGGTAAGTATAGTGTTTGTGCTCGTCCGTCATTAGCTTTTTTCTAAAAGTTTTCTTTTTATGAATGCTCACTTTTAAAAGCAAGCTCATTCAGGAAATTTCATTTTTTACGAAAAAAATTATAAGGATTAAATGTAATTTAAGAAATAATCACTAACTTTTCTTTGATTACCTATCAGTATTGAGCCTTTGGTCGTTGGAGAAATATTGCTTGATAAGCATAAACGGATCAATTGAATAAATTGATTATGCAACAAGTAGTCAACGCTTTGATCCAGTTCTTTGCTTTGATTCGGCTTTTTTGCTTATTTTTGAGTCAAGAGGGGGGGGGGGGCTCTGTAATTAATTTTTCCCCTGGTGCCACCAACTCTAGGAATAACTCTGTTTAAAAGCATGTCTGATATCTGACACGATTGTTTAACATAGTAGGATAGGATTTCTTGACATCTTTATTATATACTTTTTGTGGGGGTTTTTTACTTGAATTTCGAAATACGTTATGGAACTACCCTGAGCCTTATCGGAAAGTCGTAAGATTAAATGTTTTGTGGACTAGATGTTTTTATTTATCTACTAAAAAACTTAAGCAAATGAAAATAAAAAGCTGTTAACAAAAGTTGTAGATTATACAGACATCGTTTGGGGGAGAAGGGGGAAAGTCTCCTCTTAGCCATCAAAATTAACAAAACATGGCAAAAGAGCTGAAAATTTTCAGAAAAAAGATGTTTCTTCCCTACCCAAGACTGTTTCTCCTCCCAAAAGAGTGTTTTTTGAGATAAATTACTCAACAGGCCTTCCAAGCTTTTTTTGTAAGAAATTTTCCAAGTCTGGCCAGTTGTCTCCGCTTCTAAGCAAATCGAAATCCGTGCGCGACGCAGCCAATTGGCATTCAAATTTCACAATAGGAGGCTTAGCGGTACATCCTGTCAGAACGCTTCCACTTGCCATTCTCCCTCCAAGAAATTCAGAAAGGCCATCATAGGCCCCAATGCTGACATCCTAAAATAAATATATCAAAATGTATTACTTCATTTAAGGATGAAATTTAAAAACAATATTTTTTTTATGAAAGCATAAAGCGACGTTAAACCTAAAAATATCAATATTTATTATAAATTTGAAGATTGGGGATGCTAGTCACCTTTCTTTATGCCTCAATTAACATACATTTACAACACTTTATTATTTTTTTTACTATGGACGAGAAGAGGTATGCCCTGAAAGCCTTGTAAATAAATGTAAATAAAATATAAATCTTGTAAATGTAAATAAAATATGTAAATAAATTGTAAATTATGTAAATAAAATTTTGTTATTTCCAACTGGATGAATTTATTACATTTTAAAAAGTTTTAAATTTTAAAATAGGAGGCTTAGCAGTACATCCTGTCAGAATGCACCTACCCGCTATTCTTCCTCCAAGAAATTCAAAAGTCTATCATTGGCCCCAATTCTGACATCCTGAAATAAATATTACGGGTGGAATATTGTAATTTACTTGAGAGTGAATCTTAAAACTAATTGTTTTATACGAAAGTTAAAACAGTGTTAAGTTGAAAATAATCAAAAGTTTCCAAAAATTTGGGGGAGGGCTAGTCACCTCTCTTTATGATAATCTAAGTTTGTTTTGTACTTTACCTTAATTAACATACATTTACAATATTTTATAGTTTTTTTTGTTTTTTGTTTACCATGGACGAGGGGAAGAATGCCCTGAAAATCCGATAGGTAAATAAAATTTTATTGTCCCCAACTGATTGTATTTGTTACATTTTAATAAGTTTTAAATTTTACAATAGGAGGCTTAGCACTGCATCCTACCCGTCATTCTTCCTCCAGGAAATTTAAAAAGTCTACCATAGGCCCCAATACTGATATCCAGAAATAAATATATCAGGTGGAATATTGTGATTCACTTTATAATGAATCTTAAAACTGATTGTTTTGAACGAAAGTGCAGATAGTGTTAAGTTGAAAACAATCGAAAGTTATCACAAATTGGGGGTGCGGTAGTTACCTCTCTTTATGATGATATTAGTTTGTTTTGTAGTTTGAATTAATTAATATACATTTCAGACACATTATTTTTTGGAGATTTTTAGTAGGCCTACATCTGTTCAGAAGGCATCCACTTGCTATTCCCCCCCCCCCATGAAATTCATAAGCTGCGTCATAGACTCCAACGTTGATATCCGAAACTAAATATATTTTAGGTGGAATGTTTTACTTCATTTAAAAATGAATTTGAAAAATAATCGGTTTTAAGTGAAAGCAAAAAACGGGGTTGAGTCTAAAAAATCAGACGATATCATTAGTCTGAGGAAGGGAGCGCGCTAGTCACCTTTTATTAAGATAATCTTAGTTTATTTTGTAATTTTACTGAATTATTATACATTGCTATTTTTTAATTATGGAGGATGGAACGAATGCCGTTAAAGTCACAGGTGAATAGAACCTTTTTTATCACCGATTGATTATATCTATAACATTTTAATAGGTTTTTAACTAACCACCATTTAAAGGTCTATTAGGAAAGCTAGACGTTGATGTGAACAGCTAAACCCTGACCATTTACTGCAATTCCTGCTCGCTTTAGGTTTTAACGTCGCTCTTTGCTTCCATGTACAGTAGGCTATCCTCATCTCATGAAAAACTGGAATGATTACGCTCCAGAACTTAAACATAGTTAAAAAACGTATACTTAATTTATTTATGACTGATATGTATTCTATACATTCCGTTAGGAAGGCTGTTTCACCGGAAGAGCTTCAGCTGATAGATCGAAAAGGTCGTCGGAAGCAATTCCAAAAGCTGTTGGTGCCGTCAGGACAGTTCATCGCCTAGTTCACGCCGACAGTAAGTAAGAAACGTATTCTATGGCAAAAGAACTTCATAAAATGAAGCCGAACTTCATAAAACGGACATGAACTAGTATATCTCAAGCATCTTATGATAAATTAAAAGTTTTCAACTATTCTCACTGATAAAATGTATGATCTATTTTTTTTCTCTCTCTTTCTCTTGTAAATTTCTTAAAAAAAAACGGACTTCTCTCATAGTTAATTTCACATGAAGGAAGAAAAATAAACAGCATAGGTTCTTCTTTTACGAAAACCTTGACTTACTGTCCATAGTTCAATGGAGAGTCCAAATCATTGTCTATAAAAAGAGAAATTCTGTGACCATACACTTTGGCGTAAATAAGGTTTACTAGTCTTTCCCTCAACCCCTATTTTTACATTCGTATTTGATATTCGTCAAACGGTTCTTCGAAAACGACAGTTACCCTTGAAAAAATACGCCATTGCAATCTTTGTTAGTCAATCTTTGAATTGCCATTTGTTTGTATTTGGTCCTATTACTACCAATATTTCTGTTTTGTGGCACAAAACACTCAAAACAGCACCGTGCTATGGTGCGACCTCTTTTGTTACTGATAGACACATGACCTATAAATTTCTTTTTAAATGAGCCCTCTGCCAATTTCCTAAGCGTACTGTTTTAGTACGATTACCCATAGGAAAATATTAATAAGAACGTCTTCGTAACTGACCTGTTCGGAAAAAATTAGTTTTTCCCCAGTATTATGCAATTTCTAGAGCCAATGACTTACAATAGATAACTTTAAAACTTAGCGAATTTAACATATCTGGAACTAGCATAAGAAGCAGATTCTCGAAATGTACAAGTATATATGTTGTTTTCAGAAAATTTATGGTATTTATCGAAACAGATCACTCTTTACTTACCATTTATTACCATGGGCAGTTTCGCTACAAGTCCCCTATTAGAATCTCCAAATACATTATAAATATTGAGAAAAAAACGGTAAATACTTTATTAGCCCACCAGAGAGGGGCATCAATTCACAAACTGTAGTAAAATTTATTTTTCAAAATATCTAGAGGAAGGGGGGGGAGCAATTTTGCTATTTTCTGAATTTTTCAATGAAAATACCCAAAAATGTATTTTTCTACGAAAATGCCGAAGAAGGTTATCTTTTAGATTTAGGCAAACAAACCTGAGGGAGGGAAAACAAACACTCCTCCCCCATCGACATACCTGACACGATACTATAGAAAAAATGGCTACTCGATTGTTAAAAAAATTGAAGAATAATAAAGTAAATCATTTGGTTACATTTCTATGCATCATTCAAAATTACTGCGGGTACAATCCCAGTCCTTTGAATATCCCCGAATCTTTACAGGGTTTTCCCAAATTTCTATAAAGAAAATTATATTTTCGAAGTCTCCCTGAAAATCAACAGTAACAAAAACTAACGAGTAATATTTCGTGTAAATGTTCGTGTATTTATGCATGTTAGTTTCCGGGAAAATTTTGGAAAAACAATTTTCTTTCGGTGAAATCCGTCAAAACTCCGAAAAACTTGAAGATAGTCGAAATGCTGGTATAATCACTTGTAAAGTATACTTGATTAATACGTACCGCATTCCAAAAACAGTCTCTGATTTCCGCCCATATTTTATAGTCTAAGCTCCAGGGCTGACCACACAGCTCCTTTCCAGCAGCAAGAAGTAGTTCTAAGGATTCAGTGGGTAAGTATGCACCATAACGAGAAATCAATGGAAGTACTTCATTCAAAGACAGCGATTTTACCTAAGATTTGAGAGAAATTATATTTGTAACATTTAGTAAGTAACAGAAAAAAAAACACATCAAAAATTTTTTATATTCATTTCTGTTACGATTTTACGAGTCGGACAAACATTCCGGGGGCGGTGGGTTCAAACCCCCTACCCACCTCCCTAGATACGGCCTTGCGACTCAAAAAACACAGATCAGCTGCTCGGCGAAAAAAACAATATCTTATCCCTTCCCCCTCCCTCATCCTTACTAAATAGTTAATCAGCAATGCTAATAAGCATTTGCTGATTTAGTTAATAAGCAATTACTAAATAGTTAATCAGCAAAGACAGCCATTTTACCTTAAGATTTTGGAGATATTATATTTGTAACATTTAGCAAGTGACAAAAAAAAATTAAAAGCGCATCAAATAATTGTTTATATTCATTTCTGTTACATTTTTTACGAGTCGGACAAACATTTCGGGGGGGGGGGAGGTTCAAAATCCCTACACACTTCCCTAGATACGGCCTTGCGACTCAAAAAACACATATCAGCTGCTCGGCGAAAAAAAATTCGTATCCCTTCCCCCTCCCTCCTCCTTACTGCATAGTTAATCAGCAATACTAATAAGCATTTGCTGATTTAGTTAATCAGAAATTACTAAATAGTTAATCAGCAAAGACAGCGATTTTACCTTAAGATTTCGGAGAAATTATATTTGTAACATTTAGTAAGTGACAAAAAAAATTAAAAACGCATCAAAAATTTGTTTATATTCATTTTTGTTACGATTTTACAAGTCGGACAAACATTTCGGGGTGGGGGGAAGGTTCAAACTCCCTACCCAAATCCCTAGATACGGCCTTGTGACTAAAAAAACACATATCAGCTGCTCGGCGAAAAAGATATCTTATCCCTTCCCCCTACCTCATCCTTACTAAATAGTTAATCTATTTAATCTAATAGATTAAATCTAATAATCTTATATAGATTTAATAGATTTAATAAATAGATTTAATCTAATAATCTAATAGCATACCTACTCAAGAATGCCATAAAGGAGTGGGTTGTAAGCAGTTTTTTATTGTTAAATTTCGTTTAAGGTAATACTTAATGATTAGTAACTTTCCTTTCTACGTCAAGACAGAGCGCCCAAAGATCTACATTAGACCTGTATGTCGCCAAAGTGTATGGATTACCAATTCTTCTACCAATTATTTGCAATGGCGTATTTTTTCAAGGGTAACTGTCGTTTTCGAAGAACCGTTTGACGAATATCAAATACGAATGTAAAAATAGGGGTTGAGGGAAAGACTAGTAAACCTTATTTACGCCAAAGTGTATGGTCACAGAAAGTGACCTGCCAAAGAATTTCTTAAAAAACGGACTTCTCTCATAGTTAATTTCACATGAAGGAAGAAAAATAAACAGCATAGGTTCTTCTCTTGCGAAAACCTTGACTTACTGTCCATAGTTCAATGGAGAGTCCAAATCATTGTCTATAAAAAGAGAAATAAGAGAGAGTGACAAATTTAAATTCAATGAGAAATGAATATGAGAATTTGGGAGAAATAAGGAGAAATAAGAATGAAATAGAACTTTCAAATGAACTGTTAGTCTAGAAAATTCATAGAATTTTTGCAAAAGTAAGAGAAAAAAAAGCGAATTGGAAGTTTTGTATGCATTCGAAATGGAGGATGAATCTAATAAATGATTGTGAGTTTTGAGAATTTTTATCTGTTTTTATTCTTTTAAATGGATAAGATGTTTCAAATGAATGAAAATTGAATTTATTCTGTTTAATTTGCATAAATGAGTGAGAGCTTTAGTAAGTATTGGCCATTCCATCAGGTTTTTAATGATATCTCAAGCTTTACCCCCTCTTTTCTTCTCTTATACAATCTTGTACCGTATAAAAAATAAAAAATAAAGTTAAATTAAGTAATAATACTTTCAGACACACTGGTAAAAATGTTTCTCAGGTAGTAAAAAACGGTTACAGGAATAGAAAAAGAACCTATCATGTATGTAGCAAATTTTTTTCTTTGAGTCCCTTAGTGCAAACTGTGTCGTTACACAAAGAATAAGAAAGCGGACACACTGGTTTAACGGTCTTACAGCCTGCAAAAATAGTTACGGAAATACAAGAAAATACTAAAACTGCACGCAGAAAATGGGAAAACGATCTCTCAGCCTGTAAAAATGTTCACAGAGATAGGAAAAGATCTATTATGTCTGTAGAATATTGGAAAGTCGTCCCTTTGGTTTCCTTAAGGTAAACGGATGGAAAAGTGGTCAAACAGGTTGAACGGTCTCTGAGCCTTTAAAAATTGTCCGTTAAAAGTAGATTCGGATTATAAGCCGAATTCAAGAATTCAATTATTAGTTGCAGAGGACATGCGGTGACCATAATTTAAATGAATATACAAGCAGAACAGAGAAACTGTATGCTAGACTTAAAAAAAGGCCTGAAGTAATATTTTTTCCAGGAAGACTAAATGTCTTCAAAGAATAGTCAACCGTTATTCACATAGATTTTGTCCCTCTACTCTATTTACTAGCGACATCTAGCAGAGCTAGATCAGACCCTATTCAGCCAGAATTACGACATACGAAAGTAAATAACATAGATTTGAAACAAGAAATACGGTATCAAATAATAGCCTGCTGCCAAAAAATATTCGTAGCACCCTGCTGATGTATATTTGGCAAGCGAAAATGAACCACTGCTCTAGTTTTTATTTTTAGATCTAGCTTTTATTTTACAGCCTTGTTGAAAGTAAAAAAAAAAAACATGATTCCTGAACAGTGAGTATTTTTCTTTTTGTACGTGTGTTTCCCATGAATCGAAGTAGACGCTATCCAAATCGTTTAAATTGTTACAATTCAGAATGTCAGTAATATTTTGTGCCAATTGAAACATTATAAAAGAAACTCCAGAGTAAATAGATAAAAAAGATGGAAACATAATAAAGGAAACATTCTAAAGGCTGACAGTCAAAGTTGCCAGCCCCCTGGCCACGGTGCACCAACTCCCCACATCCACGGTGCCCGGGGCAGCTTGTTCCGGTCATCCCCCTCTTTGGACGGCTCTAGTCTGTCCTATACATAGGTTAAAATTTTAGACTGTGTACACCTCTGCTTTGAAACTGACGAAGAAAACATCACATTACACGTACCTTAGCAGCTTTAGGATCTAATGAAATCGATAAGACCCAATCTCGGGCCTTTTCAATCTTTGACTCCTCGCATTTTAGCTCTTCCAGTCGGAGCTGATCAATTGGTACTCCAAGCTCTGCCCATTCCTCCCATTCTAATGGATCTATTCCATCACTAACAGTGCCCTCTTCTATGACATCGCAAAGATCCAGCCCCGCGTTGTACAGAATAAAAGCAGCTGTCAACCATTCTTGACGCTGAAAATAAAGTTGATAATTACTCTCTGAGATTCGTCCTGAAAGGGAAACAATCTAGGAAATAATTTCTCAAAATTTCTTTCAGTCAAGGTAATTTACAGGCAATATGTAATAAGACGGTAAAGTGGGATCAAACTTCTCTCTCAAATAATATTGTCTACCATCTACCATCCCCCTTTAGTACAATGTTAGTATAATGAGCACCCCAGGGGAAAATAAACAAGTACAGTAAAAACGTCTATAGCTAACTGGTTTTATTACTACTACTACTATTAACAATTCACTGTGGCACTAATCCGCCTGAGGCAAACACGACTACAAGCGCTCCTCCTGACCCTTCATGCTTTACCGCCTACAACACATATATTTCGCATCTTAATGTAGAAAATCTTTAGATATGGTACATGGGTATATAATCTTTAGGTATAGGCTTCAAAATATATTTAGAACTACAACACATTTTGAAAAGGATAAGTATAAGGCTGTAGGGCTCTTCTTATGTTTTTTTAGCAATATTGTCTCTGGAATCATTACATCGGTTGAATTAAATTTACGGGCATAAAGATGGTAATTCCACTGTCCGTAGATATACACAACTGTTCCACCAGAATCTATTGCAATTTCAATAATTCCTCTAGCACATTAGGAAATAAGATTGTTGGTATATCGTCGGATTTTTGTGCCCATTCTACAAAAAGACAAAAGAATTTTTTCGGTAATCATATACTTTTCATAATTTGTATTTTTTTTTAATTTTCTTTTACAAGAATTGGTCATAATATTTATACTCTAACTCAATATTAACATCTGCTTACTTAATATTTAAATTGATGCTTACTTAATTCTTTTTCTAATTTTTAAGTATTGCTCGATATTTGTGTTTATAAGCGTCGTTTATGTTCATAATTTTCACTTAATACTTATACTGTTAAAATAAACAGTAAGACATACGAAAAATAACAGAAATTGAGTAATCAGCGAGCAACAAGGCTCTTAGTGAAAACAACAGAAGGAGACAAAACAAACAAAAGTTGGATTAGTTTTGAAAGTTAAAATGTCTTAAACGTCATCTATAATAGTAAAAAATAGATTACACTGCAAACATAGCTTAAAAAACTAAATCTGCTGCAAAGTGAAAAATATTTTTAAAATTCCAAATGTCCAATTTTTTCCCAAATGGACATTTGAGGCAGAAAGCCTCATTCAACTTTAGTTTGTGATTTTAGAAGATGTGCTATGGCTTACGTGAAACAAAGGTTTCCCAATTAATATTTAACCTTATCCTGTGGACATTTGTAGAAAGTAACCTCTAGAGATATGTGTGATAGTGATACAATACAAAGTAACAAAAAATCTAACGTTTCCGCTGACGTACTCTAAATCTACATTCTTTTCTGTAGTTTGACATAGTTATCTCACATCATATTTCAAAAAGAAAGTACGTTTTATTCCTTGAAATAAAGTGTTTTCTTTTTGTCATAACCTTTAGTACCTTATATTTCCCTTTAATTTTTGTTACATTTTGTTACAGTTTTATTTATTCAGCCATAAAATGATTTACACTTTCAGTTGATTGTAAAACCTACTTTTAACATACTATTTTGAATTTTCTTCCTCTCTTTCATAATGTATATCTTTATTTATTCTTCTTGAATCCCACGAAATTTTGGTCACCTTTCGAAAGCCTCATTCAGACGATAAGGAGTAAGGTAGAACATCGTAAGCACTATTTCTTTTAAGATTTTCTTTTACGTATGCTACAATTTATTTACATATTTCTTTTTCATTTTAAGTTAACGAGCTTAATATATGCCCATTACATAAATGATAATGGCAGTCATATAAATAAAATATTAATAGAAGAGTATATTCACTCAAGTTTTAAACAACGCAACGCCATTTTAGATGATTGACTATTGACTATTCGATTGACCTTTATATTGCCGTCAAGGTTTATAAATAATTATTGGTGTTCTTGCCGGAAGGGAAGGGCGAGGGGGTGTAGTCAGATCTAGGGGGACCATCTTTGGCTGTACCGCTGTGACGGTTGTGCCAAAACGAAAACCTTAGAAAATTACGCTGTCCTTTAAACAGTTAGCAATAAAAGTATCCTAGCAACCTTAACATATGCGCATATAGGACACAGAAAATGCAAGAAACCAGAGCCTTGTCGTGCTGTGACAGGAATTAGCAGCTTATGTTTTTCTTTTTGCTGTATAGTATTTAAAAAAAAATAAATGCACAAAAAACATTAACTTTAACCAGCTAGCTTCGAGAAATTACTTTTTATGACTGCCTTAACAGTGCCATATCCTTATCAATGATTTTTTGTATCTTTATTGCGTCGTATCTTTATTGTTTCGTATTTTTATTATTTGTCGTATATTTAGTGTATCTTTATTAATGTTAACGACAACCAATAAGAGAAAAGAGGGAATCATTGAGACGCTGATTTCCTCGAAATTTAGGAAGTTCGAGTAGAACACTGTCAATGTAGCCTAAGGCACTAAGGGATTGTTTCATGAAGATAAGCACAAACCAGTCCATTCCTCACTTTTGACTCTTATGGCTCTTTTGACTCTTGATGCTAACTTAGGTAAAAAGGAATAGGCAACGCTTTCTTGTTTTATTAAGAAATGATTCCTTCCTACCAAGGCCGTATGTAGGGGGGGTAGGGGGTTTGAACCCCTCAAAACGTTGGTCGGAGTTGTAAAAATGTAACAAAATGCATATAAACGAATTTCTAATGCGTTTTTAAAGTATTTTTGTAAACTTTAAGTATCTTTAGACTTTCGGTTGCTATTGAGCCGGGTCGCTCCTTACTTACAGTTTGTTACCATGAACTGTTTGAAAATTTGACATTTTGCCTTCAACGCCTTAAGAGCGACAGCGTAATTAAATGGTTAGAGAATGGAAAACTTTATGGATTCGCCTTTTCTTTAAACGCTAGAATCTCATGTTGAATGTTTAAAAAAACAATCCCTATTTCTGAACCAGCTTTATGCAACATCAGTGTACATTAAACTCAGCAGCTTAAGCTAGGCTTAACCTAGGTTAGGTTAAGACGATAGCTGGTTAAGCCTAGTTTATTGTGTCATAGTCTAGATTAGTCTTTTCTTAATTATGCTGATTATATTTTGAATTTAAACCGTTTTGAAGAGGTTTCTTTTGCGCAGAAGAATTCATATGAAAATTTGTTTTTCATTCAATGAAATGCTTCACTCATTCGGCTTCAAATAGCATGTTGTATTTGTAATTCTATTAGCAAGATTATGTTATTGTATGTCATTTGTAATTAATTTATGTAAAAAAGTTATGCAATAATATTTCGAATTGATGGGCACTTGATATTCAAGCCATAACATAATTATACTTCTGAGACTTATTTTTCGGTTTAATGCACTTAATAGACTCGAATAAATAATAGGTTACTTTTTAAAACAACTTCTTTTGTTGCTTTTCAACAGAACCTACTTTTCATTATATTTGTCTCTATTATGGTATTCTAGACATCCATCACCCAGAATTTCTGTACAACTATGCTTTTATTTTCTTCTGAGTTTATTCCTTGAATTGCCATTTTATTTTCGGTAAAATTGCAGCAAAACTTTTTTTTTTTTTTTTTTTTTTACAAAGTTAATAACAAATTGTTAAATAGTTAGTCAGAAAAATTTTTTCATCAGATTTGTAAAGTTTTCCATTTAAATTGTTAAAACCTATCATTTGTTAAAACTTATTCAACCATATAATGCTTTTTTTGTGTTTTAATTAGCTTTTTATACCAACACTATTACAAAATTGTTATACAGTTGTTGTTGTACTATTATATATACAATTTTATACAAAATTGTTAAACTGTCAGATTCAGAAAATTTTATTCATCAGATTTGTAAGATTCATGTCCAATTGTTAAAAATTATTATTTGTTAAAACCATTCCAACCGAATAATGCTTTTTTTCAAACTCGATATGCATTTAATACTTGTGGAATGTAACTTTTTCATTTGTAATTGGTGTAATACCTGTTTACGAATACCTTTACCTGTAATTGGTGAATACCTGTAATACCTTTGTACGAAAATCTTTTATGACGTCTGAAACACGGCTATGTCATTTACCAAACCCAACCATTCCTGCCCGGAACACCATCGTGCTCAAAAAGTGATGATTTTCACTTTTGATATTTGATATTCGAACACCGGGTTTGAGATTTCAAGACCGGAATATTGTCGTGTCCGAAAAGCGATGATATTCGCATTTGATATTTGATATTCGAATACCGGGTTTGAAATACTTTCTTAGGTTTTCTAAAGTGGAAGAAAATTTGAATCCTAAAAAAAAAAAAATTAAAAATACTACCTGTGCGTATTTTCCAGCCTCTAGAAAAAGCCAATCAGCAGGTATCAAATCTGTGTATCTTAAGAGACCAATCAAAGCTTTGGCAGCTAAACTTTCAGACTTGATTTGACTAGCGCTGGCACACTTCACTGCCATTAAATGTGTCGCCCAAAAATATCGCTCGACAATTGGGCGAAGATTGTCACTCAAACCCCAGAGTTCAGCCTAAAATAATATAAAATAAGGGTGATATCCCTTTTCAAACACTTGAGGCTTATGTTCACTGTGAAACATGCGATTTTGTGACAAGCGTACAGTCGCAAAAACAGCACAAGCCTAACAACCAAAAATACGTTATATTTCCACTGTTGGATTGGCTAGTATCAGATACATCCTTTTACCCCGCCAAAACCATGATATTCGAACGTTTTCGAATGTTTTACAACCTTTTCAACATATTTAAACAAATAAAAGATTTGAAAATGGGCTAGGGAATGACACAAAAATTTTCACATAAACTTAGCATTGTCAAAAAATTTTCATAAACTGTCAAAAATGTCAACTGAAACACTAAAACCGTGGGATTCTAGAACACTAGTGTGCTATAAAGTTGCACAGCCTTAAGTGTTGGAAATTCGTAACGTTTTTTCGCCATAGAAAACTCCAAAATAATTGAATGAACAGAATTATCATTTATAAGGATCAACTTTTTTCATTTTCAAGAAAAGACTAATTTTGCTCAATGAAATTATACTATTCCACAGCAATTAAATCATATCATGATATATACATCTTAAAAAAAAAAGAATGAACAATTGGGAACTCATTTTTCAATGAAAAGACCTCCATATGCCTTCATTCTGAATTTGGCAATAGCGGGATTTAAATTGAAAAAGATGGACGAAGAATCAGAAAATAATAAGCTAAATATGCAGTGAGACACCAAACAGCTTAAGCAAATATTCAGTAGCTTACTTTTTATTAAACTTTATTTTAACATTTTATTTGTTATGGACGGGACGAAAAGCGTTGTCCAATTAACAAAGTAGTTTTACTTATTTGTTTTCATAGTTTAATGTGGCAACACTGACTAGAATGTGTTCCAAGTACCATAATTGCATATAGAGGTCTTTTTCTTTATAAAATAGTTAACTTCTAGTTATAACTATATTTTAAGAATATCTATAGTTTTATGAGTTTTTACTAACGTAATTTGAACAAGAGTTCATTTCACTGTCCTTCATACCTTTAAGCGCAATTTTTTAGGTTTTTTTTAGGTTTTTTTTTTAGGAAAATAGTTTTACCGTCTAAAACAATAGCTGTAGGTTTCAAGGATAGGTTTCATGCATTGGCTCTACGGTGTATTTGGTGTTTTAATATTGTATGCTATTTGAATTATATACAATTAAAAATTAATATTAATAATTAATTAGTTGCATTAAATGACAAATAAATTGTTCAGTGGTTCTATATAGCGATATAGACTTGATTTCTTCGTTTTCCAAATATAAATCAGTGAAAGAAAGTGAAACCAATAGTTTTCCATTTCGTTCAGAAATTTCCATAAAATACCAAACAGTTCGTGGTAACGAACTGTAAGTAAGGAGCGACCCGGCCCAATAGTAACCGAAACTCTAAAAACGAAGTTTTGATACCAATAGATACATCAAGAGAATCGGGTTTTAATGCTGATTTCAAATATATAAGTTGCATTAAGTTTATTCTTACCCATCAAAAGGTACATCATCAGATTAAACATATCAGAGAATCCTACTGTAGGGGTTTCAATCTCCTATCTGCAAAAATGTGGAATTTTCTATTTTTTGCCAGAATGAGCCCTCAGATCACGATCCTGGAGATCACGGATGAGTGTTTATTTGTTGTTTTAGCTTTTTTCCAAGGGGTGATTGTATGGACCCAGTGGTCCTAGAATACCGCGAGAGGGCTCATTCGAACGGAAATTAAAAGTTCTAGTGCCCTTTTTAAGTGAACCAAAAAATTAGAGGGCAATTACGCCCCCTACCACGCTCATTTTTTTCCCAAAGCCACCCGATCAAAATTTTTATATAGCAAGGTGAAGAGGGTAAGTGGGTTAAGCTTTGAGAAGGTTAAGTGTGAGGATCTTTCCGCGGAGGAATTTTTATCGCAGAAGGGAATTTTTCACAAAGGTGCCGGATTTCCCAGCATTATTTAAAAAAACGATCAAAAATTAAATAAAAAAAAAGTTTTTTAACTCAAAGTAAGGAGCAACATTAAACTTAAAACAAACAGAAATTATTACGTATATGAGGGGGTTCGCCTCGTCGTCAATACCTCGCTCTTTACGCGAAAGTTTTTTTTAGTACTTTCATAAAAGCTATTTATTCTAATTAAAAGGCCTTTGTGATTCAAAAGTCATTCTTATTAATTATGAGGCGACCCCCCTAATGTACGTAATAATTCAGTGGTCATTCTTAAAGAATTGGAACAAAATTTGAAGTCTAGCGTAAAGAGCGAGGTATTTACGAGGGGGCAAACCCCCTCGCATGCCTAATAGTTTCTGTTCGTTTTAAGTTTTAATGTTTCTCCTTACTTTCAGTTGAAAAAACATGATTTAAAAAAAATTTAACTTCTCCAAATAAAATCACTTAAATCACAGCTATTGTTTGAGAATTAACCTGACAGCTCTTAATTTGTACAGCCTCAAGGCCCTTCTGGTTATTTCTGTTTCTTGATTTGGAAGGTGACGGTCAAAAGTGCTTTTTCTCAACACTTACCCCTGCTTTTAGGGGAAAAGTGCCGGTAAATCAGAAGAAAACAAATATGAAGCAAAATAAGTAACAAAAGACAAAGGGATTTTTGATCCTAGGGTTCCTCAGCAAAAGAATTTGTTCTAGGGCAATATAAACTGTTCGCTCAAGTAATTTGTTCTCTGATTTTGCATATTGGATCAAGAGAGGCACCTCTATGACCAAAGGCAATGCGTTTGCTCAATGACCACACCAAAAACTCAATTTTTAGTTTATTCATTCTCCTTTGCAAAGCATGTTATAAAACATAACGCTGTTTGAATTATCTCAGCTTTTTGATACATAAGCCACTGATCTGTGAAAAAACTGAGAAATTTAGCATTTGAAAGGGTACACAACAAAGCGGTATCCAGGGGGAGAGGGGTTGAACCCCCCTCCCCCAAAAAAAAAGTTTGTCTATCTTGTAAAAAAACGTAACAACAATGAATATAAGCAGATTTTTTATGCGTTCTAAGTTTTTTATAATCCTTCCGCCAAAAAAATTCTTTTGTCCCCCCCCTCAACAAAAATACTTGGATACGGACCCTGTATACAGTATCTACGGATCCAAAAGATGATGTATTAGATAGATTTCCAGAATATCGTTTTACCTTATTTTACTGACGCTATTTTTTAAATGCAGCTTTGAGTGACAATTCTAGAAATATAAACTCTAGAAATAGAAATTCTAGAAGCACGTTGTTCCGGTTTCTTGATTCTAAATCTAACTCATTATTTTCAAAACTAATGTTAACGAATTAGGACACTGTTAGTCAATCTTTGAATTGCCATTTGTTTGTATTTGGTCCTATTACTACCAATATTTCTGTTTTGTGGCACAAAACACTCAAAACAGCACCGTGCTATGGTGCGACCTCTTTTGTTACTGATAGGCGCATGACCTATAAATTACTTTTTAAATGGGCCCTCTGCCAATTTCCTAAGCGTACTGTTTTAGTACGATTACCCTTAGGAAAATATTAATAAGAACGTCTTCGTAACTGTCCTGTTCGGAAAAAATTAGTTTTTCCCCAGTATTATGCAATTTCTAGAGCCAATGACTTATAGTAGATAACTTTAAAACTTAGCGAATTTAACATATCTGGACTAGCATAAGAAGCAGATTCTCGAAATGTACAAGTATATATGTTGTTTTCAGAAAATTTATGGTATTTATCGGAACAGATCACTCTTTACTTACCATTTATTACCATGGGCAGTTTCGCTACAAGTCCCCTATTAGAATCTTCAAATACATTATAAATATTGAGAAAAAAACGGTAAATACTTTATTAGCCCACCAGAGAGGGGCATCAATTCACAAACTGTAGTAAAATTTATTTTTCAAAATATCTAGAGGAGGGGGGGAGCAATTTTGCTATTTTCTGAATTTTTCAATGAAAATACCCAAAAATGTATTTTTCTAAGAAAATGCCGAAAAAGGTTATCTTTTAGATTTAGGCAAACAAACCTGAGGGAGGGAAAACGAACACTCCTCCCCCATCGACATACCTGACACGATACTATAGAAAAAATGGCTACTCGATTGTTAAAAAAATTGAAGAATAATGAAGTAAATCATTTGGTTACATTTCTATGCATCATTCAAAATTACTGCGGGTACAATCCCAGTCCTTTGAATATCCCCGAATCTTTACAGGGTTTTCCCAAGTTTCTATAAAGAAAATTATATTTTCGAAGTCTCCCTGAAAATCAACAGTAACAAAAACTAACGAGTAATATTTCGTGTAAATGTTCGTGCATTTATGAATGTTAGTTTCCGGGAAAATTTTGGAAAAACAATTTTTTTTTCGGTGAAATCCGTCAAAACTCCGAAAAACTTGAAGATAGTGGAAATACTGGTACAATCACTTGTAAAGTATACTTGATTAATACGTACCGCATTCCAAAAACAGTCTCTGATTTCCGCCCATATTTTATAGTCTAAGCTCCAGGGCTGACCACACAGCTCCTTTCCAGCAGCAAGAAGTAGTTCTAAGGATTCAGTGGGTAAGTATGCACCATAACGAGAAATCAATGGAAGTACTTCATTCAAAGACAGCGATTTTACCTAAGATTTGAGAGAAATTATATTTGTAACATTTAGTAAGTAACAGAAAAAAAACACATCAAAAATTTTTTTATATTCATTTCTGTTACGATTTTACGAGTCGGACAAACATTCCGGGGGGGGAGGGTCCAAACCCCCTACCCACCTCCCTAGATACGGCCTTGCGACTCAAAAAACACAGATCAGCTGCTCGGCGAAAAAAACAATATCTTATCCCTTCCCCCTCCCTCATCCTTACTAAATAGTTAATCAGCAATGCTAATAAGCATTTGCTGATTTAGTTAATAAGCAATTACTAAATAGTTAATCAGCAAAGACAGCCATTTTACCTTAAGATTTTGGAGATATTATATTTGTAACATTTAGCAAGTGACAAAAAAAAATTAAAAGCGCATCAAAAATTTGTTTATATTCATTTCTGTTACGATTTTACGAGTCGGACAAACATTTCGGGGTGGGGGGAGGTTCAAAATCCCTACACACTTCCCTAGATACGGCCTTGCGACTCAAAAAACACATATCAGCTGCTCGGCGAAAAAAAATTCGTATCCCTTCCCCCGCCCTCCTCCTTACTGCATAGTTAATCAGCAATACTAATTAGCATTTGCTGATTTAGTTAATCAGAAATTATTAAATAGTTAATCAGCAAAGACAGCGATTTTACCTTAAGATTTCGGAGAAATTATATTTGTAACATTTAGTAAGTGACAAAGAAATTAAAAACGCATCAAAAATTTGTTTATGTTCATTTTTGTTACGATTTTACAAGTCGGACAAACATTTCGGGGTGGGGGGAAGGTTCAAACTTCCTACCCAAATCCCTAGATACGGCCTTGTGACTAAAAAAACACATATCAGCTGCTCGGCGAAAAAAGATATCTTATCCCTTCCCCCTACCTCATCCTTACTAAATAGTTAATCAGCAATACTAATAAGCATTTGCTGATTTAGCTAATCAGCAATTACTAAATAGTTAATCAGCAAAGACAGCGATTTTACCTTAAGATTTCTGAGATATTATATTTGTAACATTTAGTAAGTGACAAAAAAAAAAATTAAAAACGCATCAAAAATTTATTTATATTCATTTCTGTTACGATTTTACGAGTCGGACAAACATTTCGGAGTGGGGGGAAGGTTCAAACCCACTACCCACCTCCCTAGATATGGCCTTGCGACTCAAAAAACATATCAGCTGCTCGGCGAAAAAAATATCTTATCCCTTCCCCCTCCCTCATCCTTACTAAATAGTTAATCATCAATTCAAAAATTCCACAGAGAAGGGACAGGACCATATATCCAAATTTATAGAAAAATAACCACTTTCTGTGAATAATTCAAAATAAATATGACATAACCCGATCAATATTTAGGTAAATTAATAGCAATTTTTGCATAGTCCACTTCTAAATAAAATAAACAGTAGTAAAGAAAAATGTGTTAAGAAAAAGAAGCGAAAGTCAACATGAAAAGGGTCAACTAGGCGAAAACACCATGAAACGTCGAAATTGAAGAACCAGACAACCCCTCATCCAATCAGGCCAGTTAAGCCGTTAGATTTGGAACATTAATATCTTTCTCAGTTTTTCTATTTTATATACTACGGTAGCAAATAAAATAGGAATGCTAAATGCCTGAGCAAGCAGCACGGAAACTTCGGATTTTTTCGATTTTTTTTATGAAAATTGGAAACAGACTAGGTAAGATACCGCAGGTCAGTCACAATTGAGTACAACTTCGCTAAAATCCGACGGTTGTATTTACTCCTTTTAGCAACGATTTTCACACCCAATCCGGAACATAGAGTAAAAATGAGTAAAATGAAATCTAATTTTTTGAACTGGTTAAGCAGAAATTTGCATAACCACATTCATTTTGAAAACAAGGGAAAATCCACGATTAATTTTAATTAATTTTTAATTTAACTTGATATCAATTATTAACAAAAAAATAACATACACACATCCCCTCCAAAAGCACAGCATTATATGGAGAAGGGATGATCAAACTAATCCACAAAAAGAAAAAAAACAATTAATATCAACCTCAGAAGGGGTTTAAAAAACAAAACATAAGCTATAAATTAATAAATTTTACTTTTTAAAAAATTCATTTAAAAAAACCTCCATATGCAGTTATGCAGTTTTAAGTAGTAGCGTGCACCGTATTAAAAAAAGGGACGCGGGTAAAAAATTGGAGAAAAAAAAAATCATCTATACAGCTTTTGTGTTGCCAAAAATGTTGTCAAAGTGCAGTATTGCCAAATTGCTTAAGAAGGTGTAGCTATCTTTTGAAAGTATAACTGCCTTTAGAAATCATCAGATCGGTAATGTTGAACATGTTATGTACAAAAAATATTTTACAGTTTAATTAATTTGTTGTCCTTTTTTCACGGTTCAGCGTGGTAATACTATCGAAATTGAGGTAACCCCTAAAAACTTCTTAATTTTAAAACAACCAAAAGAAAATCTTAGAAAATCAAGAACCAGGGTGCAAAAATTGTTTTTATTTTGATGTTCTTGTTACTTAAAGATTAGTGTCGGCAAGTGTACGCGAAAAGAATCACTGTGAGTTATTTTGGTCAAGGGGGCGAAAAATGTTTTGATTTTCATGTTCTTGGTACTTTAAGATTAGCGTCGGAAAATGTACGCGACCGGAATCACTCTAAATTATTTGCTGTCGGGGGATTGAGCAGAAGAATTAATATTAGAAGAAAGGAACACTCTTATCAGAGAGGAAACTCTTTAAAAGAGAGGTTTACTTATTTTAGAATTTGAGTTCCCTTTTTTCTTGGGATTCTCGTAATCCTATCGTACGGATAGTAATTTTTATTAAATATCAACAGCAATATGTATGAAAAGGAACATATTTGAGATATACGTAAGACTATTTGCGCAGCTTCTTCAGGGGCACCAATTTACAAAACGTAAGTGAGGGTGGGGAGGACAAGGATTCGAATCATGATACCAAAAAAGGTATTTTTGAAAATACAGGGAAGGAAAAAGTCCTGGAGGTGACTGGCCCCCATCAATTGGTACCCCCTAAGTTACTTGTAAATTACCCACTTAAATTAGCTAAAGCTGCTGAAATTAAAGCTGTACTATCTAAAACCACTGTGGGAAATTGGTAGGAGGAGACAATTATTGAGACGAAAAAGAAAAAAAGAAAAAACAGAAAACAATAGTATTTAGTGTTACCCAGGAAGATCCTAATGATGAAAAACCAAATAAAACAATTATTTTTATTAGCCTTAAATCAAATTTAGGACCAAACCTGTAGAACGTTAGATAGTGATATCAGTGTTAGATGGTGCTCTGTTTTGATGATTGACAAAGTAACACAATATCTTCACATATTAGAACTCCACATTACAACCCTTCCCCTGAAATGGGGTTTTTGAGTTCTTCTAGGGGTGATTTTTTTATTTAGGGTTTTCTAGGGATTTTTGCAAGCTTTCTTGATTTTCTAAGGATTTTGATAATTCATCCTTCTAAGTTTGTGGAGATTACTCTCCTCGTGATTCCTTTTTCAATCGTCACTTTGACGGTACTTTTGGTAAATGGGTTAAGTGAATATTTTACAGGTCATTACAATTCCCAGACATTCGAAACATATTAACATTAAAGAATAATACTTACATCACCCAGAGAAGAGAGTCATCCGTGAAGAAGGTCTGGTAAAACATCTGAATTCGTGGAGAAGGCTAACGCTAAAGCACTTGACCAATCATTGTTTTCTACAAACTTGTCTATGGCTGAGGAACTTGATGGACTAGATACGATATTTAAGTTAAACGATCTAGGAAATGAAGTTAAGTAGTCACTTTGAATATTTTTGGCATTATTAGATGGCGACGGTAAGCTATATTTGTTGCGTAGACGATCTGCGTCAGCATGAAGTCCGGCTTCCTATGAGAAATAAAAAGATTCAGTAGTTAAACGAGTCAAACGGAAATAGGAAAATTCATCAGAATTTGATATAAAATTCAACCTAGATTAAACTAAATTTAATCTAGATTAAATTTAATCTAGATTAAATTTAATCTAGGTTGATAAATTTAATGTAGAATGGTAGTTGGTAGATAGATAAATAGTAGGATGATAGAAAAGCTGGATGACGAAAAAACCATATCTTTCGCAGAAAAGCCCTCTTCACCATCAATACCTTCTGTTGACAGAGTCTTCTAAAAGCCAACTGAAATTCTAATATTTTTTTGTGGTTGAAAAACTTGATCAACTCCCAATTTAGCATGTTTACGACAAAGTTGATTGAAAATAAGGATCAACATATCAAAACATTTTAGCAACTTGAATAATAAATGAGCTATTCATAATAAGATTTTAATAGCTTTTTGTTCAAATATACTTGTGAGTATTACTCATACGTAAATGTTATGATGTGTAATAATTAATCCTGCATATATATACCTGTAAATTTAATCATACTGTTAAATATGCACGTAAACATACTCGTAAATGAACTCAAATTAATTTAAAAAAAAGAAGTTTTCGTTACGAAAGTAATGAATGAAGTTGAAACTTAAAATGAACAAAATTATTGCTCCGGATAATACGCAAATTATATCTATAAAACTAGCCAAAGTAAACTGACTCGTAATATTTTCCAAAACCTGTAGAATTCTAAAAACTAGCACTTTACTGAAAGCACAAAACTGACCTTAAACAACATGTTCCCTTAGGATCGGATATTTCCTTGAGTAGCCAGCAACAGATAAAGACTAATTGATAAGTCTCTGAAAAGTCTTCCATCAGTCATGACATCGATAACTTTTAGTATGGAATTGAAACCTCAAAAACTCAAGAAAGCTCAGTTTCCAGTAAAGTCTAAGTTTTTAAAAGTCTACAATTGTCGTAAAAAATCACAAGCCAGTTTATTAAAGCTAATTTCGAAATTATATTTCGCCTAATCTGCGAAGAAATAATTCTTGTTTGATTTAAGTTTTAACTTCGCGCTTTACTACCGTAAGAATGAATTATTTTAATTAGCTTTTACTCGTTTTTGTTTAAACATACTGAATAAAGCCTATACAAAGATATTGGTCTAATTGAAGCAATGAAACTAAAAAACTCAATATGATTTTTTGTTAAAATACGACATTAAATAAAAGTTTTACTTCTCTTAAACTTCTCAAAAAGATATGTACAACTTTTACACCTGATGAGGGAGTCAATCGGTGTTTATTTTTTATTACTTTTAATCACTTACATTTTTGAAAATTAGTGCATAAAAATCTGTTATTTTTCATGAAATTTTTTTTTTTCAGGAATGACATTTGTTTTCATTAGTCAATTCTTTTTTCATAGCACGTTTTTAGTTTTCACTTAATCGAAGGGCTGGGAGAGAAAATAAACAAGAGAGAGGGGGAGAGCAGGTCCAACCTCCAGTTAAGATTTTCGACTATGAAGATAACAATGATGCCATTATCATGCATTCCGGCCTTTTCATTCCGGAAGGGCCATATGGCACTTTACGATGAAGTTTATTAAGACGAACCAATAACTAGGATGAAGTTTATTAAGACGAACCAATAACAACCAATAACCAATAATAGGCACGTAGAGAGAGGCTGTAGATTTAAGAGGCATACAGAGAGGAGATGGCTGAAACTCTTCTGTTTATGGTGATTTAAAACATACACCATATACACCATTACACCATAGAAAATCGATTGGCTCTATTAGAATTTGTATTCCCCAGTATATTGACCCGTTTTGAGAGAAAAAAATAATAATGTTTTGGGGTACTAAATGAGAGAAATGACGATTTTGCTGTTCTTTGTCCAGATCATTGGCTCAAGAATTGTTTAGAGTTTAAGACCACGAGAAATCGATTTGCTGTATTAAATGCGCATTCTTTGGCATTTTATCCCTCTTTGGGAAAAAGCGATGTTTTGAGGCAAAAAGGGCAAAAAACACCACTCTCCTGAGGTCTGAAAAGATGGGAGCGGATATATACCGTGAAAAATTCGGTGGTTATCTTATAATTTCTATTCTCTGGCATTTTGAAACTCTTTCATCAAGAAATGATGTTTGGTGGCAAAATATGGCAGAGTCCATCACCTTGCTGTTGCACGATCTCTTTTGTTAATTAAGAAGGGCACTAATATGATAATTTTCCTTCAAAAGAACCTCTGCCAACATTCTATGACAATAGGTTTAATAGTATCACCCCTAGGAAACCAGAATAAAAAAAGAAGAGAAAATAGTGCTTTCTATGCAAAAAATGCGCTTTTCTTTTGCTGTTCAAGGTGGGGGCTATAACTCTCCTGTAAAGGATTTTCAACCATGTTGATTCCAATGGTAATCTTTTCATTTCAATCTGATCCCATTATCAAGGACTTTCAGGCTGTTTTCGACATGTTTTCGCTGGGAAACCAGATTCCCAGGACAGATTATCCTGTAGACTTGAACCCGAGAATCTGGGAAACCAGATTACCGTTTTACCATTAAGATTAATCGAAATAATAGTTACCGTTTCTGAATCAGCTACAGCGAATAATTATTATCACTAGTCAGTTTTTTTTTCACGACGCGCTTCTAAAATTTGGCAACTCTGGGTCGTGGATTGATTTTACTTGTCTTGTCAGTAATCGATTCCCAGCTGTACAAAAGAACAGATCCGCCAAGTCAGCAGTTTATAATCGATTCATTCAGATTTTTTTTTTATATTCCTGTCCACAGATTCTTAAGTAATAAAGTATTTGTCAATGAAAACACAAAAAACGGCATTACGAAAATCTAGAGGGAAGGAGAAAAAAATATAGGAGGGTAACCACCCTACCCGAAATTTAATCTCTTGGAATGGCCGAACAGGGAAGTAAGGTCTCTTCTAGGGGGATGTTTCTGCTTTTTAAGTATAGTGCGTCAATTTCGTTTTACAGTTCATGTGCTACGATTTTGAATTTAGAAATAACACAAAGGTCTTTAGAATAATAAAAAGGTCTTAAAAACTTAAGTATAGAAGATTAAAAAAAAAATATTTTTTCTTTAAGATATCATAGTAACTATAGTTTAAGTTAGGATATCACAATTTCAATATTTTGATGGGGAGCAAGAGAGACCAGCTGCTAATATGCTTGTGATATATTTATGCGTATAGATGCAGATTTTAAAGTAGCAAACGTAATTTTGCGTTAGTCAATCATATTCTGCTATTCAAAAAAAGTTTGAAATAGGTCTGATCTTCGTTTTGTTTCTTACGAACTATAAGTAAAGAGCGATGCGTCTCAATAGTAGTCGAAACTCTAAGAAACAGAGCCTTGATAAAAATAGATACATAAAAAAAATGAATTTTGATGATTATTTAAAATATGAAAAAATCATGAAGTTTAGTGCTGCCCATCAATAGTTACGAGCCTTAGAAAATTTGCCAAATTTTTGAAAAAAAAGAGGGGAAAACAGCCTCAAAATATCAAGTGATCTTAATGAAAATCACACCATCAGATTCAGAATATCAGAGAACTTTACTGTTGAGGTTTCAAGCTTCTATATACAAATATGTGAATTTTGCATTTTTGCCAGAAGAATGATTACTGATACGTGTTTATTTATTTTTGTCTTTTTTTCTCAGGGATAATCGTATCGAACAAATGATCCTAGAGGGACGGAAGAGGGCTAATTTGATCGGAAATCAAAATTTGCATTGCCCTTTTTAAGTCACCAAAAATATTCAAGGGCACCTAGCCCCCGTCCCAAGTAGTATGTACATATTGAATTCTAGGAGACATATAGCAATTTCAACGTTATTTGCGTACGTCTCTACACCTTTTCAAAGAGAGTGAGTATCCTCTCACATGGCCTAATACTTCTAGGAGACATATAGCAATTTCTACGTTATTCTATAGAAGCTCTACGCCTTTTCAAAGAGATTCAGAGCAAGGAATTCAGGTTTCTGGGCCAACCAGACAAGTTTCTGGGCCAACCAGACAGGTTTCTGGGCTAATAGGTGTATGGAAATACTGTGGGTACATATGGAATCCGGTTAATAGCCTGTAGCTTAAAGGTATCTGAGATCTCGCCCCAGTATCGCATACACTATTAGAGATATCAAAATGATATCTCATTTGCATTAAGCTAACTCAATTTGCGAAAAGAAATTCCATTTACACAACTCTGCTCTGATTGAATTGTCGCCAGCAATGGGTCGAAAATGACACGTAATCACTGCTAAGCCTTTTGTTATTGCCAGAGGATTACCCAATTCACTTCTTAGTGTTAACTGACAGAGTTCCAAATACGAACATTTTGAAAAGCAGACAGGTTTTTTTTTGTTATTAAAAAATTTGACACTATAATCAGAATTATTTGATTGACATTTAAAAAGGGGTAATGAGATTTGCAAATTGGAGTGTAGGATTTGTCAATTTTGGAGGAAAAACCAAAAATACTCAGAATCGAAAATAAATGGGATCTGCCTCAAGGGGAAGACTCAGAGGCCCTTCGTTCCCCAATTTCTGAGGGCAAGGGAGGGGAGGGGGTTTGAGGGACTCTGCTGTTTTATTCCATGTGATTTTATCTTTACTTGATGATCATTCGAAAAGCGAGGATTTCTGTTAAATAAGTAATTCTTATACCTTTTAAAATAGCTTTACGGGGTTTAAGGGACTCTGTTGTTTTATTCCATGTGATTTTTTCTTTACTTGATGGTCATTCAAAAAGCGAGGATTTCTGTTAAATAAATAATTCTTATACCTTTTAAAATAGCCTTACAGGGTTTGAGGGACTCTGTTGTTTTATTCCGTGTGATTTTTTCTTTACTTGGTGTTCATTCGAAAAGCGAGGATTTCTGTCAAATAAATAATTCTTATACCTTTTAAGATAGCTTTACGGGGTTTCAGGGACTCCGTTGTTTTATTCCATGTGACTTTTTCTTTAATTGATAGTCATTTAAAAAGCGAGGATTTTTGTTAAATAAAGAATTCCTTTACCTTTTAAAATGGCTTTATGGGGTATGAGGGACTCTGTTGTTTTATTCCGTGTGATTTTTTCTTTACATGGTGTTCATTCAAAGAGCGAGGATTTCTGTTAAATGAATAATTCTTATACCTTTTAAAATAGCTTTACGGGGTTTGAGGGACTCTGTTGTTTTATTCCGTGTGATTTTTTCTTTACTTGGTCTTCATTCAAAAAGCGAGGATTTCTGTTAAATAAATAATTCTTATACCTTTTAAAATAGCTTCACGGGGTTTGAGGGACTCTGCTCTTTTATTCCCTGAAATTTTCTCTTTACTTGAAGGTCACTCAAAAACCGATGATTTCTGTTAAATAAATAATTCTTATACCTGTTAAAATAGCTTTACGGGGTTTGAGGGACTCCGTTGTCTTATTCCTTGTGATTTTTTCTTTACTTTGTGGTCATTCAAATAGCGAGGATTTCTGTTGAATAAATAATTATTATATTTTTTACGTTCAATTTAAAGCTAGGATTTCTGTTAAATAAATAATTCCTATACATTTTTAAATTGCTTTACGATGTTTGAGAGACTCTGTTGTTTTGCTCCATGTGATTTTTTCTTTACATAGTCTTCATTAAAACAGCGAGGATTTATGTTAAATAAATAATTCTTATACCTTTTTAAAATAGCTTTACGGGGTTTGAGGGACTCCGTTGTTTTATTCCATGTGGTTTTTTCTTTACTTGATAGTAATTCAAAAAGCGAGGATTTCTGTTAAATAAATAATTCTTATACCTTTTAAAATGGCTTTACGGGTTTTGAGGGACTCTGTTGATTTATTCCGTGTGATTTTTTCTTTACTTGATCTTCATTCAAAAAGCGAGGATTTATGTTAAATAAATAATTCTTATACCTTTTTAAAATGGCTTTGCGGGATTTGAGGGAATCTGTTGTTTTATTCCGTGTGATTTTTTCTTTACTTGGTCTTCATTCAAAAAGCGAGGATTTATGTTAAATAAATAATTCTTATATTTTTTCCGTTCAATTGAAAGCAAGGATTTCTGTTAAATAAATAATTCTTATACCTTTTAAAATAGCTTTACGGGGTTTGATGGACTCTGTTGTTTTATTCCATGTGATTTTTTCTTTACTTGATGGTCATTCTAAAAGCGAGGATTTCTTTTGAATAAATAATTCTTATATTTTTTCCGTTCAATTGAAATCGAGGATTTATGTTAAATAAATAATTCTTATACCTTTTAAAATGGCTTTACGGGGCTTGAGTGACTCTTTTGTGTTATTCCGTGTGATTTTTTCTTTAATTAGTGTTCATTCAAAAAGCGAGGATTTCTGTTAAATAAATAATTCTTATACCTTTTAAAATGGCTTTACGAGGTTTGAGGGACTCTGTTGTTTTATTTCGTGTGATTTTTTCTTTACTTGGTGTTCATTCAAAAAGCGAGGATTTCTGTTAAATAAATAATTCTTATACCTTTTAAAATAGCTTCACGGTGTTTGAGGGACTCAGCTGTTTTATTCCATGTAATTTTTTCTTTACTTGTCGTTCATTCAAAAACTTATGATTTCTGTTAAATAAATAATTCTTATACCTTTTAAAATAGCTTTACGGGGTTTGAGGGACTCCGTTGTTTTATTCTTTGTGATTTTTTCTTTACTTGTTGGTTATTCAAAAAGCGAGGATTTCTGTTAAATAAATAATTATTATATACTTTCAATTCAATTTAAAGCGATGATTTCTGTTAAATAAATAGGTCTTATACCTTTTAAAATTGCTTTAAGGGGTTTGATGGACTCCGTTGTTTTACTCCTTGTTACTTTTTCTGTACTTCTTGTTCATTAAAAAAGCGAGGATTTCTGTTAAATAAATAATTCTTATACCTTTTAAAATAGCTTTACGGGGTTTGAGGGACTCCGTTGTTTTATTCCATGTGTTTTTTTCTTTACTTGATAGTCATTCAAAAAGCGAGGATTTCTGTTAAATAAATAATTCTTATACCTTTTAAAATAGCTTTAAGGGGTTTGAGGGACTCTGTTGTTTTATTAAATGTGATTTTTCGTTGGCATAATGTTCATTCAAAAATCAAGGATTTATTTTAAAAAAATAATTCTTATACATTTTAATATAGCTTTACGGGGTTTGAGAGACTCCGTTGTTTTATTCCATGTGATTTTTTCTTTACTTGGTATTCATTCAAAAAGCGAGGATTTCTGTTAAATAAATAATTCTTATATTTTTTCCGTTCAATTGAAAGCGAGGATTTCTGTTAAATAAATAATTCTTATACCTTTTAAAAAAGCTTTACGGGGTTTGATCGACTCTGTTGTTTTTATTCCATGTGATTTTTTCTTTACTTGATGGTCATTCTAAAAGCGAGGATTTCTGTTAAATAAATAATTCTTATACCTTTAAAAATAGCTTTACGGGGTTTGAGGGAATCTGTTGTTTTATTCCGTTTGATTTTTTCTTTACTTGATGGTCATTCAAAAAGCGAGGATTTCTGTTAAA